>NC_092225.1:9725501-10025501 GCF_036320965.1 Panulirus ornatus
GTACAGCAGGAGTACCAGCTGAGTCACGGCACAGCAGGAAGAACCATCTGTGACCAGGTACAACAGGACCACTATCTTTCACCATGTACAGGTGAGCCACCTGTGGTCAAGAGCAGCAGGAGCACTACCTCTGGCCACGTACTGCAGGAGTACCAACTGTGATCACGTACACCATAACACCACCTATGGTCACGTAGAGCTAAATGCAACCTATAGCCACTAAAAGCAGGAAGCAACAGAAGGAACACCTCTTGTCACGGGCAACAGAATTATCCCACGTGGCTCCGAACGGCACGAGCATAACCTACGGTCACGTGCAGGTAAATTATCTGTGGCCAAGCACACCAGGTGCACCACCTGTGGCCACATACAGTAGAATCAAGCACGCTTAGCCACACATCCCAACGGTGCTACATCGATAACCGCCTCTTATACTCACCTGTGCCTGACCATAAAGATTACATTTTTCACCTAACTATTCGTAACACGTACCCTAACTGATCAGAACTTTAACTCCTAACTTTAAACTTAAACTTCCAACTTCTCTTTTTTTTTCTTCACCCTTTCTTTCACTTCCCACTCTCCCAACTTCACTCGACACTTGCGTAGCTTAATCGATGACTTTATCTAACTCATTCTTCTGATGTCTTAATTTCCCTTCCCTGGAGACCTGAGCCGCTAACTTCCCTCACTTGATCCAAACTTTCCTCGAATTAATTTCCTCACTCGGAGTCGACGCTTGACCTCCTCAAAGAGCGTTGACGCATCTCTAAGATTTCAATATCTTGTGAATGTCAAGATTTATAGTGCCATTGCACAATTAGTCTTAAGTGGTCTGGCGGGACCGATCTTTGAATATGAAAAGTCTTAACCCTGCATGTGACGAAGTAAGTTCTCTGACACGATAAAGTCTGAAATCTTAACCTGATCTCCCACTTGGTTAAGTTCGACTTTTTGATCTGAATCCATCCTCTTCTTCGTCCATCAAAAACTCGACGCTCTTTAATACCGACCACTGGGACTGATGTACACTGCCTCTTACTTCTATCACACTAGATCCGTTGAGGAAGGCTCAGGCTAGGCAAATTAACTTCTCAACCCGTTAGTAAACTCTCAATACGGCTGAGCGTCTGGCCTTGCGTGGCTAAGTGAACTGATACCTTGAAAAAGACAAATAATTTTGTTCCTAGAAGAGACAAGTCGAGGTTCCGTTGAAATTCGTAAGGGTAAGTTATGCAGTAATTCGTAAACTGGAGCAACATAGAAATTCGTTATATCAGGAGTACGTAGACATAACCGTTGGAAGTAGGGATTCGACGGAAGAGGCTATTTGAAGAATCTATGGTAGAAGTACAAGGTGGAATATCTTCAAAATTTCGATTCTTAAGTGTAGGTAAAGCGATCGAGCATGTGCAGGTGGCAAATGTTGTGCATTACGTTGCCCTGTTAGTTGAGTCATGGAAAGGTAGGTAGCGCTGAGCGCATGACGTTAACATGAAAAGGATGTTGAGAGCAAAAGCGAGTGTTAACAAGATTCATGTTCTGAAAGAGATGGGCCAACATGGGAGCATTCCGAGTCTAAATAGCGTAGAATTCGAGGCTGTTAATCAAATTCGGTACCTGGGAGTAATGATCATCAAGGACTATACTGGGAAAGCTGAAGCTGAATGAATGAATGGAGGAGTAAAATGAGATCTCTCGGTAAGTTAGATGGACTGAACTGTGAAGCATAGAAGTCCACATGACAGCGTATTTGTCCCCGAATGATGTATGAATGTGATCGTTGTGTTGAGGGAAACAGTGCCTTAGCAGCAGAGACGAAACATTTACGCTGGATGGTTGGAATTTCGTAAATAACGAATGAAGGTGTGAGATGGATATACGACGTGAGAAATTCGCTGGGAAGATTCACGCATAAAAGTCTCATGATGGCACGGTCATGTAGATCACGCGAGTTGAAGTAGACAGCTGAAGAAATGGGCAGATATAGTGACCCATTTAGGACTCTAAGTACAAAGGAATGATTCTTGATTCTGGACGCTGAAGTCGTCCAGTTTTTTGGAGGTGGAAAGGAAAATGGAGTAGTTTAGTCTCACGAAACGAATGCAGTGCTAATACAAAGTGCAAATTTGATAGGAGCACTTAAATGAGTGCTTACAGTCACGTTTCTCTTTAGCAAATTGGATAATGGTTGAGGTGTGTGTGTGTGTGTGTGTGTGTGTGTGTGTGTGTGTGAATCAAAGGAGGTTGTCAGATCATCGGTTCTAAGTAAATGCATTTGTACTTGTAAAATTGAATGTCAACATAAAACTTCTAAAGACATTCAAAAACTCTTCTTTTTTTTTACCCATTGATTGACACTTTTGATATTAAGAACGGCAGTCACGCCACCCGAAGGTCGACATATCAGGACCCTAAGAAGTAACATCTTTCTGTAGCAGGATTAACCGTTTCAAAAAAGAAAGCCAACTTTGCAAACTTCTGAATTTAAGTGAACGTCTCAAAATGTCGTTGGAATATAAGGATGATCTTTAGATTTCACCTATAGAAATGTGTTGACGAAAAATTGATGATTTACTTTGCATACGTCAGTTTAAGTATTGCATGAGAGCATTTGCGAAAATATCTATCTATACTGTATAGGGAGGGAGTTCTACGACTGTGTCCCTATCTTCTAAACTTTCCCTATTATCAATTTTTTTTTTTTACTTTACGCGGGCCACGTTCACATTTTCGTCGGTATATTCCATCCATCTACCATTCATATAAAAGTATTTGAAAATTTTGAAGCATTTCTTGCTTAATTTCATGTAATGGCCTTTGGTTGTTTTAACTTCACATCTTTTCAAGAACTATTTACCATAAACATCATCATGCTAGTTTAAGAACTGGAAGTTTGTCAAGTCACTCTATATTCTTCTCTCCTCCTACGAAAACAATTCTAAGGCCTCTGACCTCTCACTCTCCCTCGTCCCTCTTAAGTTTCGTACCACCCTTGTTGTCCATGTTTTTAGACTTTCTCCTATTAGTTCTTTGTGCCTCTAAAAATGCGGTAACCAAACGAAAAGGATATTCTCGTTTTAGCCAAACATACGATAAAAGACACTTTCTGAATATTTCTTTATCCATTAACATGCCCTTCCAAATTTAGCCTCCTTTACAGCTATCCCAACTGATATTCTGAAGATCCATGTTACTATGTGTAAAGACAACTTGGTATCAGATCCTCTGATTCCAATATGATCAGTGACATGCTGACCTAGTAAATTCTACGGTTAACAGTCTGGAAACTTGTGCCTCCAAGACTCTCGCTTCCGTAAGAACCTAAATTATCCCAAGAATCTAAACAGCAACGGACCAGCGGGTCCTACCTAAGCCGTATGTGATGATGGAAGACACCAGAAGCTCATGGATAAGCGTGTTAAGAGTAGAAACACATTCAGATTTAACAAGAGAGAATAAGCTGTTAAGTTTGCAGTGATTTCCCAATCTTTATGGTTCCAGACGATTTATCCTTTTAATTGTTCTCTGATTTCTATTCTTATCTTACACTCTACTGCAAAAACCTCAGGACCCTCTTCACACAGCCTCCCCCTACCAGATCTGGGTATAGCTCTGCGATCACAGAAATACAGATACCATCTCGAACCCAATTTATGATTTATGATTCTAACTTAATTGGGTTCTTAGCTTATGCTTAATATGCTCTCAGTCTTTAGCTTCAGTCTAAAAGGAATTTTGTGTGTGTGTGTGTGTGTGTGTGTGTGTGTGTGTGTGATTACCATTTCTGTGTTACAGGGAGAGAGTTTACATTCGTGTTGCCCCGTCTCCTAACCTTGTATATGTAACATGTCTTTACTCTTGTGTGTACATACATATACACACCCTTGCCTAAGCCAGTTGCCCATTTATCGAACAGTCCTAGAGAGAGGATGAACACCCAGGTTGGCTGTGGGCAGGCTGCCACGCCTAGAATTTGAACCTAGGCGGCCCATGTGTGAATTACGGTCAGCGACGCAAACCACCACACCATGAAAACCCTTCGTGCGCGTGTGTGTGTGTGTGTGTGTGTGTGTGTGTGTGTGTGTGTGTGTGTTTAGCTTCAACGAGATATGGATTCGTCGACTTTAAAACAAAATTGTACATCTGCCAGAATCCTGAAACATCCGATTTTAAAGAGGAGAGTTAATGCAAAAGAAAGGAAAGGAAAACGTACTGAAAAGACAGCTTTACACTTAAATGAATTCAGTTTATGCAAACATTATCCTGTGTTCCCCAACTTCTCAAAATCTTTCATTCAAAAGAAATTCACCATAAAAAATCTCTCTCTCTCTCTCTCTCTCTCTCTCTCTCTCTCTCTCTCTCTCTCTCTCTCTCTCTCTCTCTCCCTCCTGTGTTTCCCTACCTTCCTCTTTCGTGCTCCTCCCCTCCCCCGACCTCTCCTCTGCCAGACATGCTGCGCGAGGACCCAACAGCGCCTTCACCACTCTAGATGCCACCTTTTGCCTCCCAGATAATTTCGTAGGTTCATTTCCCACCAGAATTAAATCCGGATTGGTTCGTACCTTGTGCATTTCCCTTCCCGTGCCTCCCCTCGCTCCACGTCCCGGCTCGATCTGGCTTACCTGAAGAGAGAAAAAAATATACCTCGTTACTGTACGACCTACATATCCAGTACATCATGATGTTACACACACACACACACACACACACACACACACACACATACACACATACATATATAGATAGGAGTAAAGACTTGGCACATATATTCAACGTTAAGAGACAGGGCAACACGAGTGTACAAATCTTTCTCCGTAACGTATGAATAGTTATCACACACACACACACACACACACACACACACACACAGGAACACCTAGGAAATAGAGAATTATTAACATTTATGAAAGTGGAGATAAAGATAGTCACTTTAGCTCACAGACGAGGGTGGGGAAGGAATAGTGGCACCGAGGCGGACGGGTGGATGCTCGGGTGGCTGGAAACTAGGTGGAGGTGGAGTTGTTAGTGGTGGTGCGGGTGCACTGAGTGGTGGATGCCTGTTAGTGAAGCAGGTGGGCCGAGGGGAGATGGTTACGACGCAGGAAGTGGGGGTAGCAGATGGACGGAAGGTAAATGGATGGAAGGTAATTGCCTGGAAAGTAAATGGCTCATTTTTAGGCTGTCGTGAGGTACATGATTTATGAGTAAATAGCTGAGAAGTTCATAGCTTAACAGGCGGTGGTTGGTGAGGGGAGGCTAGTGGTGGCAGTCGGCTGGGTAGAAAATGCAGAGGGGGTTACTGACCTGAAAGTAGTAGTCACACAAGTGTTAGCATGAGAGCACATAGTGTGAGTGGATGTGCGTGATATGTGACGGGAGGAAGGCGTCTGGAAAGGGTAAGCCCAGACGGGTTTATGACACTTGATACAGTTGTTCACGAGGCTGCTGCGTGAAAATTAGGCGCCTGGGTTGTAGGAATCCGAGAAGTTTTATACACACAACGATCAGGTCGCAATGCGCGTGAAACAGAATGCAAACACCTCCTTGACCACAGTACGACTCTTATGCTAGCACCCCCCTCAAGCATAGTATGACCCGTTGGCATAACAGTCTCATCTTTAGGTATGATGCCTTAACTTACCATGACCCCCCAGGGGTCGTACCGTCTCGCTCTACCACCGCACGGTCGTGGTCAAGGGGTTACATAACTAACGAGGCAACAGACGCATGGTGGTGAAGGGAAGTGACGGGGCGAGTTGTGTGGCAGGCGAAGCACATAGCAGAGGGATATGACACAAGACCAAAGGCAGGGAAGGGAAGGACTGGGATGAGTTTCTGATGAGTCAGGGAGCAGGTGAGGGTGAGGGTAGAAGAAACATCAGTCCAGTGCTACACTAGATGAATATATACATACATGTCTGCGTTAAATTTTTGTCTTTTCATGTTAGCTGAATGCACGGGCAACTGCACCGCCAAATCAAAGCCATCTCGCTAACGTATATAAATATCATATATATATATATATATATATATATATATATATATATATATATATATATATATATATATATTATCCCTGGGGATAGGGGATTAAGAATACTTCCCACGTATTCCCTGCGTGTCGTAGAAGGCGACTAAAAGGGGAGGGAGCGGGAGGCTGGAAATTCTCCCCTCTCGTTTTTTTTTTTAATTTTCCAAAAGAAGGAACAGAGGGGGGCCAGGTGAGGATATTCCACAAAGGCCCAGTCCTCTGTTCTTAAACGCTACCTCGGTAACGCGGGAAATGGCGAATAGTTTAAAAAAAAGAATATATATATATATATATATATATATATATATATATATATATATATATATATATATATATATATATATATATCCAAGCCTAAGCCAAGTACCCATTTCATCGACCAACCCCTGGGGGAAGATGATCAGCTGAGTTCATTAGGAACCGGCTGTTGGGACCAGAATTCAAGATTATGTGGTCTCGACCCCGGGCGGCCCGTGCATGCCGTACAGCCAACAACGTTAACAGCTACATGAGACCAGCATGTGATCAATATGTTATGAGACCATAACTCGGCTACTGTACAGCTGCGATAACAAAACAGAGCTTCCCATTACTGTGGAACTTCCATGTTAAAAGTAATGACCATTATAATGTTTATGAGTAACGCTACATCAACAGAAAGTGTGTGTGTGTGTGTGTGTGTGTGTGTGTGTGTGTGTGTGTGTGTGTGTGTCTGTGCGAGTAAACGACACATATGCTGTGTAAGTGTGAAGAGATGGGAGGAAGTGCCGGTTTGAGTGATAGGAATGAAGTGATGGGTGGTCTGATGGGAGTAAAGGTGAGAAATGATACATACGGAGCGGCAGATGGAAGTGGATAGGGATGACAGCATCAGAACAGAGTAATAGTAACACGATCGTAACCGATCCTCCTCCACGTCTCTACCTTTCAAGGGTCTTAACATACATTTTTTGCCGGATGAGCTTCCGATGACAATATGTCGTAAGAAAAATAAAAATGAGAGATATAGAATAGGATGAACTGAGCAGAAGTAAACTGTAGGTCAGATAAAGAATATATACAGCCGGGAATGGATTGAAGGCTAGCAAGTATGAAAATATACATATGTATATATCTGTGAATATGTATGTATATGTGTATATGTTGATATGTACATGTATATGCATGTATACGTACGTGTAAAGTGTGTGAAAGAAGAAAGTTAAGAGTAAATGTGAATAAGAGCAAGGTTATTAGGTACAGTAGGGTTGAGGGTCAAGTCAATTGGGAGGTAAGTTTGAATGGAGAAAAACTGGAGGAAGTGAAATGATTTAAATATCTGGGAGTGGATCTGGCAGCGGATGGAACTATGGAAGCGGAAGTGAATCATAGGGTGGGGGAGGGGGCGAAAATCCTAGGAGCCTTGAAGAATGGTTGGAAGTCGAGAACATTATCTCGGAAAGCAAAAATGGGTATGTTTGAAGGAATAGTGGTTCCAACAATGTTGTATGGTTGCGAGGCGTGGGCTATGGATAGAGTTCTGCGCAGGAGGGTGGATGTGCTGGAAATGAGATGTTTGAGGACAATATGTGGTGTGAGGTGGTTTGATCGAGTAAGTAATGTAAGGGTAAGAGAGATGTGTGGAAATAAAAAGAGCGTGGTTGAGAGAGCAGAAGAGGGTGTTTTGAAATGGTTTGGGCACATGGAGAGAATGAGTGAGGAAAGATTGACCAAGAGGATATATGTGTCGGAGGTGGAGGGAACGAGGAGAAGTGGGAGACGAAATTGGAGGTGGAAAGATGGAGTGAAAAAGATTTTGAGTGATCGGGGCCTGAACATGCAGGAGGGAGAAAGGCGGGCAAGGAACAGAGTGAATTGGATCGATGTGGTATACCGGGGTCGACGTGCTGTCAATGGATTGAATCAGGGCATGTGAAGCGTCTGGGGTAAACCATGGAAAGTTGTGTGGGGCCTGGATGTGGAAAGGGAGCTGTGGTTTCGGGCATTATTGCATGACAGCTAGAGACTGAGTGTGAACGAATGGTGCCTTTGTTGTCTTTTCGTAGCGCTACCTCGCACACATGAGGGGGGAGGGGGATGGTATTCCATGTGTGGCGAGGTGGCGATGGAAATGAATAAAGGCAGACAGTGTGAATTGTGTGCATGGGTATATATGTATGTGTCTGTGTGTGTATATATATGTGTACATTGAGATGTATAGGTATGTATATTTGCGTGTGTGGACGTGTATGTATATACATGTGTATGGGGGTGGGTTGGGTCATTTCTTTCGTCTGTTTCCTTGCGCTACCTCGCAAACGCAGGAGACAGCGACAAAGCAAAATAAGTGGGAGACGAAATTGGAGGTGGAAAGATGGAGTGAAAAAGATTTTGAGTGATCGGGGCCTGAACATGCAGGAGGGAGAAAGGCGGGCAAGGAACAGAGTGAATTGGATCGATGTGGTTGTTTAATTTGTTTATGGATGGGGTTGTTAGGGAGGTAAATGCAAGAGTTTTGGAAAGAGGGGCAAGTATGAAGTCTGTTGGGGATGAGAGAGCTTGGGAAGTGAGTCAGTTGTTGTTCGCTGATGATACAGCGCTGGTGGCTGATTCATGTGAGAAACTGCAGAAGCTGGTGACTGAGTTTGGTAAAGTGTGTGGAAGAAGAAAGTTAAGAGTAAATGTGAATAAGAGCAAGGTTATTAGGTACAGTAGGGTTGAGGGTTAAGTCAATTGGGAGGTGAGTTTGAATGGAGAAAAACTGGAGGAAGTGAAGTGTTTTAGATATCTGGGAGTGGATCTGGCAGCGGATGGAACCATGGAAGCGGAAGTGGATCATAGGGTGGGGGAGGGGGCGAAAATTCTGGGGGGCTTGAAGAATGTTTGGAAGTCGAGAACATTATCTCGGAAAGCAAAAATGGGTATGTTTGAAAGAATAGTGGTTCCAACAATGTTGTATGGTTGCGAGGCGTGGGCTATGGATAGAGTTGTGCGCAGGAGGATGGATGTGCTGGAAATGAGATGTTTGAGGACAATGTGTGGTGTGAGGTGGTTTGATCGAGTGAGTAACGTAAGGGTAAGAGAGATGTGTGGAAATAAAAAGAGCATGGTTGAGAGAGCAGAAGAGGGTGTTTTGAAGTGGTTTGGGCACATGGAGAGAATGAGTGAGGAAAGATTGACCAAGAGGATATATGTGTCGGAGGTGGAGGGAACGAGGAGAAGGGGGAGACCAAATTGGAGGTGGAAAGATGGAGTGAAAAAGATTTTGTGTGATCGGGGCCTGAACATGCAGGAGGGTGAAAGGAGGGCAAGGAATAGAGTGAATTGGAGCGATGTGGTATACCGGGGTTGACGTGCTGTCAGTGGATTGAATCAAGGCATGTGAAGCGTCTGGGGTAAACCATGGAAAGCTGTGTAGGTATGTATATTTGCGTGTGTGGACGTATGTATATACATGTGTATGGGGGGGGGTTGGGCCATTTCTTTTGTCTGTTTCCTTGCGCTACCTCGCAAACGCGGGAGACAGCGACAAAGTATAATAAAAATAATAATATATATATATATATATATATATATATATATATATATATATATATATATATATATATATATATACATATATATATATATATATATATATATATATATATATATATATATATACTCTATAATACTTGATCGCCGTTTCCCCGCATCAGTGAAGTGGCGCCAGGAACACACAAAAAGGACTGGTGATTGGGAATACCTGGTTTAAAAAGAGAGATATACATAAGTATATGTATGTAAGTAGGAGAGATGGCCAGAGAGCGTTATTGGATTACGTGTTAATTGACAGGCGCGCGAAAGAGGACTTTTGGATGTTAATGTGCTGAGAGGTGCAACTGGAGGGATGTCTGATCATTATCTTGTGGAGGCGAAGGTGAAGATTTGTATGGGTTTTCAGAAAAGAAGAGAGAAAGTTGGGGTGAAGAGGGTGGTGAGAGTAAGTGAGCTTGGGAAGGAGACTTGTGCGAGGAAGTACCAGGAGAGACTGAGTACAGAATGGAAAAAGGTGAGAACAAAGGAGGTAAGGGGAGTGGGGGAGGAATGGGATGTATTTAGGGAAGAAGTGATGGCTTGCACAAAAGATGCTTGTGGCATGAGAAGCGTGGGAGGTGGGTTGAGTAGAAAGGGTAGTGAGTGGTGGGATGAAGAAGTAAGATTATTAGTGAAAGAGAAGAGAGAGGCATTTGGACGATTTTTGCAGGGAAAAAATGCACAACACACAGTTCTGAAATCAAAAGACCTTTGAGGAAATGCGCACAACTCTATCCATAGCCCACGCCTCGCAACCATACAACATATATATATTTTTTTTTTTTTTTTTTTTTTATACTTTGTCGCTGTCTCCCGCGTTTGCGAGGTAGCGCAAGGAAACAGACGAAAGAAATGGCCCAACCCCCCCCCCATACACATGTACATACACACGTCCACACACGCAAATATACATACCTACACAGCTTTCCATGGTTTACCCCAGACGCTTCACATGCCTTGCTTCAATCCACTGACAGCACGTCAACCCCTGTATACCACATGACTCCAATTCACTCTATTTCTTGCCCTCCTTTCACCCTCCTGCATGTTCAGGCCCCGATCACACAAAATCTTTTTCACTCCATCTTTCCACCTCCAATTTGGTCTCCCTCTTCTCCTCGTTCCCTCCACCTCCGACACATATATCCTCTTGGTCAATCTCTCCTCACTCATTCTCTCCATGTGCCCAAACCATTTCAAAACACCCTCTTCTGCTCTCTCAACCACGCTCTTTTTATTTCCACACATCTCTCTTACCCTTACGTTACTTACTCGATCAAACCACCTCACACCACACATTGTCCTCAAACATCTCATTTCCAGCACATCCATCCTCCTACGCACATCTCTATCCATAGCCCACGCCTCGCAACCATACAACATTGTTGGAACCACTATTCCCTCAAACATACCCATTTTTGCTTTCCGAGATAATGTTCTCGACTTCCACACATTTTTCAAGGCTCCCAAAATTTTCGCCCCCTCCCCCACCCTATGATCCACTTCCGCTTCCATGGTTCCATCCGCTGACAGATCCACTCCCAGATATCTAAAACACTTCACTTCCTCCAGTTTTTCTCCATTCAAACTCACCTCCCAATTGACTTGACCCTCACCCCTACTGTACCTAATATATATATATATATATATATATATATATATATATATATATATATATATATATATATACTCTTGGTATATTATATTACTGTGTGAACAACGAGCAAACTTGATTTCTTATGTGACAGCAGCATTCGTTAAGAACCAAGGAGTTATTATAGAAAACGAAGAGGGGAGATTCTACTCATAACATTAATATCATTTTTGTAAATCCTAGATTAAAATGAAACTGAAAACCTATATAACCTATCTTTTACCATCCTTGCCGCAGACCGCAACATTCACTTCAATTTTCAGCAAAGAAAATAATAGTTTGGGAAAATATAGAAAGACTTGGCACGAATGCGATATAACATCCGTAAGTGTGTAACAAACTACACACTGTTCTGAAATCAAAAGACCTTTGAGAAAATGCAAATAAATCTAGCTCTTTTACGCCACAGCATGAGTCTAAGATATGTGCCACCGTACAAACTGGCCCCTGGAGCATCCCAGCACACTAGCTGTAGTGTGGAACTCCAGGTAAAGGAGGCCAGCTGTAGTGATAAGGAAAGGGAGAGAGAGTGGATTATGGTGGCGGGGATGGAAAATGCCATTATCTGAGGTGAGCAAATGAGGACATTACTCTTCCTTCCGCACCTCCCAATGGAAGGAGACAATTCCACCGTCTTGGGGGAAAAAGATGACACTGAGGTGAAGAAAAATGGAGCAATAAAGATAAAAGTACCTAAATTGAGGCTCACTGACGTAGTGATGACGGGGGAAAACCAATTGACTGAATTTGCAAGTAAACTTGGGCGTGTGGGACGAGAAGGATTATGGCCCGGAGGGGAGCGTGACACCAATAGAGGGAGCTAAGCAAGTACAGGGAACACGCTGCATCACCAGCATGTTATGTGGTGCGAGGGGACCGGCGCACTGACGTACACGACTCCCGCTGAAACAGACACGTGAAATACGAGCTGATAAACGCGTGATAAAAAGAAAACGGATAACGAACGTGAAAATCAATAAAGTGATGAATTACGAAAATGACAAACGTGTGTCTCTGTATCATATATTTTCCCTTGTGAAATAAGATACATGTACATGAAAACTGCATGCAAGACAACTTATAATCTTAAATGCTGTTCGATACTATCACTCAGCAGACCAGTGGCAGCAGGCGCCTGTCAGTGGACAGAAAGGCAACCCAATGGTAATACAGAGGGAGTAATGATCCCGCCGGGGTTATCCTCAACCCTTGAGCCAGACATGAATAATCTTTCCTGTACACCAAATAATCACAACCTAAAACATTTGGCTGTGAGAATTCAGAGTTCGGACACACACACACACACACACACACACACAAACTCCAAGTTGGTCTAATATATAGTTGATGACATTCAGCGTGAGTAAATGTCAAGTAATTAGGATGAGCCACAAAGAGAGGAGGCCTCAGTATGAGCATCACCTGCCGGGAAATACACTACCTGTGTGTAGGAGGGACGTGAGAATTGATACACTTCCTAGCCTGTGGCCAGAGTCCTACACTGAGAAAATACTGAAGGAAATACTGTCTGCCGGTAAATATTGGAATACCATTCGACTATATGGACGTGGAAACACTCATCAAGCTGTTCACATTCTGCATTAGGTCGAGACTAGACTATGCTTCTCTCGTTTGGTTACCGCACTTAAGCACCAAGAACTAATACACAAGGACCAGGGGAGATCCACAAAGTAAGTACTACAAATGAGGCAGCTACAGGAATTGGTAGAAGTCCTAAATTTGCCCCAACATGGATGAGAGAAGAGCAATGGGTGACCTGATCGTAGACTTTAAGATCTTAGACCAGATTAATTACACAGAAAGTGATCATTTCTCCGAAAGATGTAGGGATAGAACAACTATACGACAAAACAAACTAGTTGAAGAAAAACCTAAAAAGGGACTTTTGAATTATGAGAGCAGCACATGAATGGAATATACTGAATGAATAAACAGCACCTGCGGAAACCATTCAGATGTTTGATAAGTTATGTGATGATAGAGAAGGGGCCCCAAGAGTGTAAAGCTCCCTGCCTATTCAGTACAAACAGGTATTCATAAATAGATAATTACAGACACACACACACACACACACACACACACACACACACACGCACAGACACACACACATATCTAGAGGTTTCCGCCTTGGTCAGGTATATGGTTAATGAAATTCAACCCAACCATTTCCGAAGTAATCAAGACAGGTCACAGTGATGTGAGGCCAGGTTATAACTACCATCAAGCAGAGGGCAAATTACTGGAATCTAATTGTGAAAGGGGCCCTAGGGTTGCCTGGAGCTGACGCAGTTCTCAACCTGTACCTATATAACACACGAAAACTATACAGGTGATGAATTAGAAAGACCCTTATGTAAACACTGTCTCCAGGTGCAAGAGCCAGACGTCTGCAAAAACAATAACAGGAAATAATATTCAAAAGATGCTGGCAAAGCACCAACACCCAAATCTCTGCATATGTGCAGAGTCTGCTGCTGTTATACACGACCCCATCTACCCCTGCCGTCTCCTCACATTACGACCATCACCTACAAATACACAGAAAATATCCCAGCCTTACGCTTCATGAGCCCACAAAACCATATCTCCCCACAACCAACCGGTACTAATACCACTAGACACACTCATAACCAGATCACCTGCCAGTTACTCAATATCTACCGCAGACCAACAGTAACCTCAACCCACTACCTCGGAAAATAAGACTCCGAATCTACATCATCCACAGTAACACCGAGTCACGCCATCACATTTCAAGTCTGGCAACGACGCATCCTTGCCACCACACAGAAACAGAACAGACCCCGCACAGGACTCTTTGTCTCACGCTGGCACTGTCTCTCTGAAGACACACATTTAATCTTCGACTGCCCACCACTAGTCCAACACACGACAAAACTTCTGCAACTCTCCTCTCTCCCAGGTCTTTGTGGACAACCTTGAGACGTAGCGCGATATCAGGATTCCGTGGGATTCCCATAAAGTGATCAAACAGCAGCAACAATAACAGCAAAAGCAACTAGTTTCTCGCAGTGAACGATATGCATAAAATGAGGTTTGAATAATTCACAGCAGGAGAGAGAGAGAGACCTGGAGTCCGACTCTCACACAACAGAGCACTGAGGCAACCGACGACCAACCACGCCTCACCTTACTGGTCGGTGCTCCATCACGTACAGCAATGGACCAACTCATCATGAACATATTCAAGATGATACCGGAAAAATAAAAACGAAAGTGACGGCAACACTTTTTTGTGTTTTATACAAGTAAAAACCTCTGTTTCTTAACGAACGAAGACTCGAACAACCGATTTGATTAGGGGACAAGGAAAAATACAATCATCTCTGTATATATTCTACATAGTTTCATTTCTATTTATCGCCTAATTCAAAACAACAAAGACATACACGATAAAAAGCCATTAGGCCGAGTCTGCGAGACATTTCTAGTCCTTATGAAACCTCCTTCAATCAAAATCCCGACACTAAAATTTTACCGAATTACTGAGAAGGATTTTTATATTTACATCACTGAACGTGACGCCTGAAAATAAGTCTGCTGGATGGCACGACCAAAACAGTGAAATGTTATGGGAATTAATATTACAGCAAGAATGTTTTGCGAAGGGTGGAATAAGAAGGAATATTCGAGAAGCACATAACGGGCTGCCGTGCCGTACCCCTCTCACCTCTCAGAGTATCTCCATTCCTCATCGTCTGCAGGTGACATACGAGAGCAACCCAGATATTCTCTCTGGACTCAGCCCACGGGCTAGATTCCACGAATACAAAAGCCGCACAAGCAGACCATAATCACACGTGTGGCAGGAGGGACCTGTTACACGGTTAACCACAATTCTACAGTATACAGATGATTGTACAACTGGAATGCTTCGCCATAGGACATCAGAAGAGTCCAGCATAGATGATTAATAACGAGGGATACGAAGAGTTCTAACACGAAAATTAAAGTTGATTCAGAGGGAAACGAATTTTAGTCCCTTTACAGGGAGATACGCAAAAGCATATGACGAACATACAGTTTTGACTTACTCAAATATCTCAACCATGAAATGCCAGTGAATGCATTTCTATATTTATACATACACAAAGACAAGCTGAAAATAAGAGCGGAATACATCTATATGAAAGTAAGCAAGCGCCTGAGGGGAAAGTGAGAGCGGAATGCATCTCTTATCTTTTTCATCCACAGAGAAAGCAAGCAAGAACTTAAGTGGAAAGTGAAAGCGGAATACATTTTCATAGATTCATAGAAAAAAAAAATCCAAGATGAAAACTAGAGCTGAAACTCTGGCGATATTTTACAATGATGGGCGGCCCTGAGGTGAAAAATACGGGGCGACCACCGAATATTTCACGGCTGGATGAAAAGTTATTATGGGTCGGTCACGGGCGGGGAAATTGAGCGTAGTCACCACAAGAAATAGTGGTGTAAACAGACTGGCGGTGGGGGCCGCAGCCTCGCGCCGCCGGCGGTAAAGAGAAGGTGCTTAAGGAAGAAATATGGTGCCGCAAGAATGGTTATGGTGAAGAAAGAAGATCTAGGGTATTGGCTAAGGAAGAGAGATGGTGAAATGTGAGTGATGGGTCTTGTTGGCGAGGGGTGAAGGGGGAAGACTGGCGTTTTGGGGAAGGGGTTACTGATACGGTGGTTCGAGCACTGATCCTGATGGATAAGGAAGAAAGATATCGGTGAAGGAATGGTGCATTCTATTTGGCATGAATGATGATAGTTAAAGAACAGAAGGGTGCTTGTCGTTGTGGGGGGAGGGGGGTGAATGATGATGGTGGAGGAACGATGTATTTTGTTGGGGACTGAGTGATGATGGTGGAGAAACGATGCATTTTGTGTGGAGACTGAATGATGATGGTGGTGGAGGAACGGTATATATTCTGCATATTTTGCTAGAGACAGCTTGATGATTATGATGATGATGATGACGATGATGCAGAAGCAGGAGTATTTCCTCAAAGTCAGTGATTTACTGAGGAATAATGACGACAATGGATTGAAAAAGATGGCGGGATGTTTTACTGTTCTAAGGAAGAAATACTGAGCTGTCAATCATTCAAGCAATCGATCCGACTGACCAAACGTGTGGAGAGTGATGAAGGGTGAGCGATGTATTGCACTGCTTCGGGGACAAGTGACGTGGTCTGGGCTGGGTAACGAGCCACTCAGTTCTTGTGACTGATTGGCTGAAGCCTGATGATGGCGACAGCTTGTGTTTGTCGGGGGCGAGGCGGTGTGTGTGTAGGGGTCAGGAGTGTAGTGCTGGCCAGAGTGGGAGGTGTGGTTATGGGTGTAGATGTAGGGTGAGGACTGGGGTGCAGAGATGGTGTTGGGGGTTTAGCGTTATTGTGGGATGGTGAATTAGAGGGTTGAGGTGTGAGGTGGGGTGGGAGAAGCGACGAGGTTGGGGTGGGGTGGGGGTTGGCATGGAGGAGGGGATACCGATATGCATAAAGGAACTGGCTAAAGGGTTACATTAGCCTAGAAATGAAGGAGTGAAATTCGGCATGTAGATGGAGGTGTGGGAAGGGATCAGGGATGGGGTGTGTGAGGAAGGATTGGAAGAGAAGAGGGGGAGTGAAAGTCGACATGTAGGCGGTGTGAGGAGGGATGGAAGAGCAAGAAGGGTGTAGGTGGAAGCCCAGGGTTAGGGTGGAACTCCTGGGTGGAGGTAGGGGTTCAAGGTTGACACATAGACCCAAGGTGGAAGTAAACGTGCAAGACTGAGGTAGGAAGTAGAAGGTGGAAGTGGAGGCCTAAGGTGGAAATGAAGGCCGTGGATGGAGGTGGAGGAGAAAGGGAGGGACAGAGGTGGATGCACAAAAAAGAGGATGTGGAGCTGTAGAGGTGGAACTGACGAATGTAGTTCAAAGCAAAGGTAAAAGTGAAGCCATAGATTCTGGAGATGAAAGGAGGTGGTGAAGGTGCAGGTGCGCCTGAAAATGGAGACGCGTGGCGAGGATAATGAAATGAGGTGGAGGAGACCCAGTGTAGAACAATAGGTGGAGGTGGAGGTTCAAGGCTGAGGGTAGGGAGCGGCATCAGTCTCATGGCGCAGGCATTGGTCAAGACAAAAACAAATATGGCAACGTTCGGAATTAATGGTGCCGGCTGGTCGAGGATATGACAGAGGGTTGAGGTAGGAAAGCAAGGTGAAGGTGAAGGCACTGGGAAGTGAAGGTGGAGTCAGAGAAATTAGGTGGAGTGGAGAGTGGAGGCAAGAGACCTAGGTGGAGGTGAAAGGTGGAGACAAGAAAACTAAGTGGACATGGAGGGTGGAGGCAAGCAAAATAAGTAAAGGTGGAAGCGAAGGATGAAGGCAAGAGAACCAGGTGGAGGTGGAGACGGAGGTTGGAGCTATGACGGTCAGGTGAAGGTGGCCAGGGAAGTTATTGGAAGTGGAGAATGGAGGTAAGAGGACCAGGTGGAGGGTTAGACGACGATGGCCATAAAGAGCCATGAAGAGGTGACAACACTGGTTTAAGCAGATGATCAAGTCAAAGTTGATCCGACGGACGGAAGTTTAGCTGGGCAGGGCGGAGGTGCAGGATGCAGATGAAGGTCGGAGGAGATGTACAGATGCAGGCAAATGTAGAGGTACGGGTGGATGTAAGGGGGAAGAGTGGCTATGAAAAACGGGTGGATGTAAGGGACAGAGTGGGTGTGGAGAACTGGGTGGCTGTGGACGACCGGGTGTAGAGCTGATGGTTACAGAGCGGAAGTGAATGATGGAAGGACGGTAGGAAAGGGGAGCGGCGACTTCCGGCGAAAATAAAGTCGGAAGAGATGGCGTATGCAGATACAGTGATGTCTGATGGAGGCTAGAACGTACCTGGTGAAAAATGAAAGTTTCTAGTGATGTTAGCTCCGGAAGGGGTTGAGACGTGTGGAGCTTGAAGCTTATGGTTACTTGAGAGGTGGAGGTGGAGGTGGGGCCACGGGACACAAGTGGAGGTGAGATCGCTGGGTGGAATCGAAGGCGGGGCCGCATGGTAGAGGAAGGGAGGGGTCGAGAATTGCAGGGGGAAGCGAGGCCTCGCAGTGAGGAAGAGAAAAGAGGCTGTTGGGCGGAGTTGGAGGCGGGGTCGAGGGATGGAAATGGAAACCAGTCCACAAGGTGGAGGTGGAAGCACAGATGGAGGTGGAGGTCTAGCCTCTACTGGACATTAAAGGTGACAGCTGACGAGCCCGGATGATGGCCACGCCTCGCTCAAAATACAATCTGCAGCAATTTCTCGTGATAGCTTTGCATTCATACGCTATTTTTTATTCTCTGTCTCTCTCTCTCTTTCTTTCTCTTTCGGTAGGGAAATGAAATGGTTAGCTCGCTGATATTGAAAATGTTCAGACAGCTCTCTACGGGGCTATTTTTTTATGTGACATTGTTACTCATCAAAAAAAAGTTTCAGTTAATAGTTTACTGTCATTTTGACCTTAAGAAAGTTAGCTTCGTGCAAGGTAAACGAAAATATAATATCAACAATGCAGAGTTAAAACAAAGACAAAAATAAAATCTTGGTGGTAGGCGTTGCAATGTTTCTTAATACCATTAAGTCTTTCGAACTTGTTCAAAGGGAGGAAGCTTAAACCTGAACTTACGTTAAGATTCTTGACAAGATTTATGAACTTAAGAAATCCCCATCTGCATCTGGAGCAGTGTTGCCAGCGGTCTCCGGCCGGCTAGTAATCCATCGGTATAAATCATCATCTAATGATCAATCTAGGTAATGAGAGCCAACTCCTGGTTTAATTGGGTCTAAAGTGGCAGGACTGCGCTTGCTACGGGTATGCACTCATACATCCATGCCACGGAACACTGAAGACCTGGAGCTGTGTTATCATGTAACTTACACCCAAAATACATTGCTGAAGAGTTACACACCTATCTGATAAGATGTGGCGTCATCTGACCAGCCTAAACCCATGCATTTTTTTTTTTCTTATAACCAAGACAGTGGGCCAGCAGCACCTCGCTCCATCCCAACAATCATTCATTCCATTCATCACAGGTCTTTCTTCTCAAGGTCTTTCATCCCGTCTTCAGTCTTCCCTCGCGGTCGTGTCCCTCGGGAACTTCAAGCAATTACAGTCTTCTTGGTCGGCGATGTTCTCTCGGTATGACGATACATCTCGACGAGTCTTTATCCTCACAGTTAACCTTGTGCCACCTCTCACTACTCCCACCCACTGGGACTATTGAGGGAGGCTTCACTAACTCTCTCTCTCCCTATATTCATATATAGATATATGAATATATATATATATATATATATATATATATATATATATATATATATATATATATATATATTTATATATCCCTAAGAGTCCACGGGGAAAAGAAACACAATAAGTTCCCAAGTGCACTTTCGTGTAATAATCACATCATCAGGGGAGATGCAAGAGAGAAATATCACAGTCAGTTGATATACAACGAAGAGACGTATCTAGGACGTCATTTGGTAAACATGCGATTGTTTGGACAAAACCATCCAAACCCACTGCTTTGCCGGCTTTCATCTTCCGCAAAGCTTTTACTACGTCTTTGTTTACCAAATCATTCTCCCTAACCCTCTCACTTCGCACACCACCTCGAAAAAAACACCCTACATCTGCCACTCTATCATCTAACACATTCAACAAACCATCTCCTCTCACATCACCACTACTTGTTATTACCTCCCCATGAGCCCCCTTCACCGATGTTCCCATTTGTTCTCTTGTCTTACGCACTTTATTTACCTCCTTCCAAAACATCTCTTCATCCTCCCTAAAATTTAATTATACTCTCTCACCCCAACTCTCATTTGCCCTCTTTTTCACCTCTTGCACCTTTCTCTTGACCTCTTGACCATTTGCACTATTTCGCTGCAAAAATCGTCCAAATGCCTCTCTCTTCTCTTTCACTAATAATCTTACTTCTTCATCCCACCACTCACTACCCTTTCTAATCTGCCCACCTCCCACGCTTCTCATGCCACAAGAATCTTTTGCGCAAGCCATCACTGCTTATATATATATATATATATATATATATATATATATATATATATATATATATATATATATATATATATATCTTTCTTTCTTTCAAACTATTCGCCATTTCCCGCATTAGCGAGGTAGCGTTAAGAACAGAGGGCTGGGCCTTGAGGGAATACCCTCACCTGGCCCAATTCTCTGTTCCTTCTTTTGGAAAATTAAAAAAAAAAACGAGAGGGGAGGATTTCCAGCCCCACGCTCCCTCCCCTTTTAGTCGCCTTCTACGACACGCAGGGAATACGTGGGAAGTATTCATTCTCCCCTATCCCCAGGGATAAGATATATATATATATATATATATATATATATATATATATATATATATATATATATATATATATATATATATATATATGTATGGGTTTTCAGAAAAGAAGAGTGAATGTTGGGTTGAAGAGGGTGGTGAGAGTAAGTGAGCTTGGGAAGGAGACTTGTGTGAGGAAGTACCAGGAGAGACTGAGTACAGAATGGAAAAAGGTGAAAACAATGGAAGTAAGGGGAGTGGGGGAGGAATGGGATGTATTTAGGGAATCAGTGATGGATTGCGCAAAAGATGCTTGTGGCATGAGAAGCGTGGGAGGTGGGTTGATTAGAAAGGGTAGTGAGTGGTGGGATGAAGTAAGATTATTAGTGAAAGAGAAGAGAGAGGCATTTGGACGATTTTTGCAGGGAAAAAATGCAATTGAGTGGGAGATGTATAAAAGAAAGAGACAGGAGGTCAAGAAAAAGATGCAAGAGGTGAAAAAGAGGGCAAATGAGAGTTGGGGTGAGAGTGTATCACTAAATTTTAGGGAGAATAAAAAGATGTTCTGGAAGGAGGTAAATAAAGTGCGTAAGACAAGGGAGCAAATGGGAACTTCAGTGAAGGGCGCAAATGGGAAGGTGATAACAAGTAGTGGTGATGTGAGAAGGAGATGGAGTGAGTATTTTGAAGGTTTGTTGAATGTGTTTGATGATAGAGTGGCAGATATAGGGTGTTTTGGTCGAGGTGGTGTGCAAAGTGAGAGGGTTAGGGAAAATGATTTGGTAAACAGAGAAGAGGTAGTAAAAGCTTTGCGGAAGATGAAAGCCGGCAAGGCAGCAGGTTTGGATGGTATTGCAGTGGAATTTATTAAAAAAAGGGGGTGACTGTATTATTGACTGGTTGGTAAGGTTATTTAATGTATGTATGACTCATGGTGAGGTGCCTGAGGATTGGCGGAATGCGTGCATAGTGCCATTGTACAAAGGCAAAGGGGATAAGAGTGAGTGCTCAAATTACAGAGGTATAAGTTTGTTGAGTATTCCTGGTAAATTATATGGGAGGGTATTGATTGAGAGGGTGAAGGCATGTACAGAGCATCAGATTGGGGAAGAGCAGTGTGGTTTCAGAAGTGGTAGAGGATGTGTGGATCAGGTGTCTGCTTTGAAGAATGTATGTGAGAAATACTTAGAAAAGCAAATGGATTTGTATGTAGCATTTATGGATCTGGAGAAGGCATATGATAGAGTTGATAGAGATGCTCTGTGGAAGGTATTAAGAATATATGGTGTGGGAGGCAAGTTGTTAGAAGCAGTGAAAAGTTTTTATCGAGGATGTAAGGCATGTGTACGTGTAGGAAGAGAGGAAAGTGATTGGTTCTCAGTGAATGTAGGTTTGCGGCAGGGGTGTGTGATGTCTCCATGGTTGTTTAATTTGTTTATGGATGGGGTTGTTAGGGAGGTGAATGCAAGAGTTTTGGAAATAGGGGCAAGTATGAAGTCTGTTGGGGATGAGAGAGCTTGGAAGGTGAGTCAGTTGTTGTTCGCTGATGATACAGCGCTGGTGGCTGATTCATGTGAGAAACTGCAGAAGCTGGTGACTGAGTTTGGTAAAGTGTGTGAAAGAAGAAAGTTAAGAGTAAATGTGAATAAGAGCAAGGTTATTAGGTACAGTAGGGTTGAGGGTCAAGTCAATTGGGAGGTAAGTTTGAATGGAGAAAAACTGGAGGAAGTAAAGTGTTTTAGATATCTGGGAGTGGATCTGGCAGCGGATGGAAGCATGGTAGCGGAAGTGGATCATAGGGTGGGGGAGGGGGCGAAAATCCTGGGAGCCTTGAAGAATGTGTGGAAGTCGAGAACATTATCTCGGAAAGCAAAAAATGGGTATGTTTGAAGGAATAGTGGCTCCAACAATGTTGTATGGTTGCGAGGCGTGGGCTATGGATAGAGTTCTGCGCAGGAGGATGGATGTGCTGGAAATGAGATGTTTAAGGACAATGTGTGGTGTGAGGTGGTTTGATCGAGTAAGTAACGTAAGGGTAAGAGAGATGTGTGGAAATAAAAAGAGCGTGGTTGAGAGAGCAGAAGAGGGTGTTTTGAAATGGTTTGGGCACATGGAGAGAATGAGTGAGGAAAGATTGACCAAGAGGATATATGTGTCGGAGGTGGAGGGAACGAGGAGAAGAGGGAGACCAAATTGGAGGTGGAAAGATGGAGTGAAAAAGATTTTGTGTGATCGGGGCCTGAACATGCAGGAGGGTGAAAGGAGGGCAAGGAATAGAGTGAATTGGATCGATGTGGTATACCGGGGTTGATGTGCTGTCAGTGGATTGAATCAGGGCATGTGAAGCGTCTGGGGTAAACCATGGAAAGCTGTGTAGGTATGTATATTTGCGTGTGTGGACGTATGTATATACATGTGTATGGGGGTGGGTTGGGCCATTTCTTTCTTCTGTTTCCTTGCGCTACCTCGCAAACGCGGGAGACAGGGAAAAAAAAAAAATATATATATATATATATATATATATATATATATATATATATATATATATATATATATATATATATATATATATTCCTTTACTTATAAGTACCTCAGGACTAATTTCTATGAAAGAGTTCTGGTGTTACTCAGGACTTTTCTAAAGGCTCCTTTTTACCTATGGGTACGCTACTTCCAGTAGCAGGGACATGTAGACTTCTTTGGAGTGATAAGCTCTTTGACGAGACCATACTCCCAATGATACAGCCTCGCCCAAGGTAACTTTCACTCGCGGTTTAACCTCAAGCAGGTGGAGTCCAGTAACACCTATGAATATGTTCATCAGAACAGAAGGGGAAGAGGAGAATGGAGAAACCAAATTGAAAAGGAAGGATGAACTGGACAAGACTTTGAGTAATTGGTGCCTGAACATGGAAGAGGGTTGGGAGGGGAGCTTAGTGCATGGGACAGAGTTAACTGTAACAATGTGGTATACAGGGATCGACGTACTGTCAATGAACTGAACCAGGGCACGTTATGTGCCGGCAGAAACCATGGAAAAGTCTGTGGTTTCGGTGTAATGCACATGACAACTAGAGATTGATGTTAGCGAATGCGGCCTATATTCGTTTGTCCCTGGCGCTGGTTTGCTAATGCGATGAATGGTGATCATTTGTGTGTGTGTGTGTGTGTGTGTGTGTGCGTGTGTGTGTGGGTGTGTGTGTGTACTTAGCACCTGCCATGAATTTCTTCTTTTCAACCGTCTCTCCTGTCACCTTGGTAAATACCGTACGTGTTTCTGCTCTGCCGTCCCATAAATACCTCGTTTCCATGGATATAAAGAAGACACGCTCCTGACATTCTATATCAATGCACTACTACTAAAATGAGGAGAAAGAAAAAAAAAAAAAGCCCATTGCTCATTCCTTTCGTAAGTAAACTCATTAAGCTCCTCATATCATTCATACTAGGCGAAGTAATGAACGAGTCGTTGCCGGCCCTTGGCACTTTACCCTCTCTACGGCCCCCTTACACCCATTACCTGAATACAATTAAACGCTACCTCATCCCCTCTCTCTCTGCACCACCTGGGATATCTAAAATCCTCTACTCGGCTTCCCCTTCGTTACCCAACTTTCTTTTGACTCTTCATTTCCCAACTCCTTCGCCCTCTCCAACTTCTGTCCAAGATTAGTAGTATCTTGCCCTATAAGACTGGCTGTATCCTGCTGTATAGCATTATCTCGTTGTCCAAGACTGGCTGTAACTTGCTGCTTTAGAGTAGCTGTAAATTACTGTCCAAGACAATGGGCACCTTTCTGTATAAGACCAGGTGTATCTTGTCCAGGACTACCTGTATCTTGCTGTACAAGACAAGCGTTAACTCGTTGTCCAAGCTTGGTTGTAACTTACTGCTTAAGACTAGCAGTAACATGTTGTCCAAGACTAGCTGTATCTTGCTGTGCAAGACTAGCAGAATCTTGTTGCCCAAAGCTAGCTTTATCTTGCTGTATCTTGTCGTCAAAGACTAGCATTATCTGACTGCATATGACTAGCAGTATCTTCTTGCACAAGACTAACTGTATACTCAGAAGGTACAGCACTTACTTTAAATGAAAATACAAAAAGTCCTTCACAAGAGTGGCACCGTCCTAAAGTTCTTGGTCGAGATGTCAACACTCGGACGACAAATTGTAATGAAGTGGTCTTGACGCTTGCCTCGGCCCAACCCTCGCCTCTTTCCAGTAAAAACATATCCCGAGGAAAATGAAGGAAAAGTCCACTCTTCAACACACACAACACACACACACACACACACACACACACACACACACACACACACACATATTGCCAAAGGACGAAAGGGAGTACGGTCTCCTCAAGGAAGTTCTCACTCCGGAAGAGTCCATCATTTATCTAATAATGATTGTAGCGCAGCTTTGAAACTGATGGAACTGAATAAATGGGTTCTGGGCTACACCATATATATATATATATATATATATATATATATATATATATATAATGTGGCAGTTGAGGGAATAATTGGTATACATGGGGTGTTCAGTGTTGTTAATGGAAATGGTGAAGAGCTTGTAGATTTATGTGCTGAAAAAGGACTGGTGATTGGGAATACCTGGTTTAAAAAGCGAGATATACATAAGTATACGTATGTAAGTAGGAGAGATGGCCAGAGAGCGTTATTGGATTACGTGTTAATTGACAGGCGCGCGAAAGAGAGACTTGTGGATGGTAATGTGCTGAGAGGCGCAACTGGAGGGATGTCTGATCATTATCTTGTGGAGGCTAAGGTGAAGATTTGTATGGGTTTTCAGAAAAGAAGAGTGAATGTTGGGGTGAAGAGGGTGGTGAGAGTAAGTGAGCTTGGGAAGGAGACTTGTGTGAGGAAGTACCAGGAGAGACTGAGTACAGAATGGAAAAAGGTGAGAACAATGGAAGTAAGGGGAGTGGGGAAGGAATGGGATGTATTTAGGGAATCAGTGATGGATTGCGCAAAAGATGCTTGTGGCATGAGAAGAGTGGGAGGTGGGTTGATTAGAAAGGGTAGTGAGTGGTGGGATGAAGAAGTAAGATTATTAGTGAAAGAAAAGAGAGAGGCATTTGGACGATTTTTGCAAGGAAAAAATGCAGTTGCGTGGGAGATGTATAAAAGAAAGAGACAGGGGGTCAAGAGAAAGGTGCAAGAGGTGAAAAAGAGGGCAAATGAGAGTTGGGGTGAGAGAGTATCATTAAATCTTAGTGAGAATAAAAAGATGTTCTGAAAGGAGGTAAATAAAGTGCTTAAGACAAGGGAGCAAATGGGAATTTCAGTGAGGGGCGCAAATGGGGAGGTGATAACAAGTAGTGGTGATGTGAGAAGGAGATGGAGTGAGTATTTTGAAGGTTTGTTGAATGTGTTTGATGATAGAGTGGCAGATATAGGGTGTTTTGGTCGAGGTGGTGTGCAAAGTGAGAGGGTTAGGGAAAATGATTTGGTAAACAGAGAAGAGGTAGTAAAAGCTTTGCGGAAGATGAAAGCCGGCAAGGCAGCAGGTTTGGATGGTATTGCAGTGGAATTCATTAAAAAAGGGGGTGACTGTATTGTTGACTGGTTGGTAAGGTTACTTAATGTATTTATGACTCATGGTGAGGTGCCTGAGGATTGGCGGAATGCTTGCATAGTGCCACTATACAAAGGCAAAGGGGATAAGAGTGAGTGCTCAAATTACAGAGGTATAAGTTTGTTGAGTATTCCTGGTAAATTATATGGGAGGGTATTGATTGAGAGGGTGAAGGCATGTACAGAGCATCAGATTGGGGAAGAGCAGTGTGGTTTCAGAAGTGGTAGAGGATGTGTGGATCAGGTGTTTGCTTTGAAGAATGTATGTGAGAAATACTTAGAAAAGCAAATGGATTTGTATGTAGCATTTATGGATCTGGAGAAGGCATATGATAGAGTTGATAGAGATGCTCTGTGGAAGGTATTAAGAATATATGGTGTGGGAGGCAAGTTGTTAGAAGCAGTGAAAAGTTTTTATCGAGGATGTAAGGCATGTGTACGTGTAGGAAGAGAGGAAAGTGATTGGTTCTCAGTGAATGTACGTTTGCGGCAGGGGTGTGTGATGTCTCCATGGTTGTTTAATTTGTTTATGGATGGGATTGTTAGGGAGGTGAATGCAAGAGTTTAGGAAAGAGGGGCAAGTATGAAGTCTGTTGTGGATGAGAGAGCTTGGGAAGTGAGTCAGTTGTTGTTCGCTGATGATACAGCGCTGGTGGCTGATGCATGTGAGAAACTGCAGAAGCTGGTGACTGAGTTTGGTAAAGTGTGTGAAAGAAGAAAGTTAAGAGTAAATGTGAATAAGAGCAAGATCATTAGGTACAGTAGGGTTGAGGGTCAAGTCAATTGGGAGGTAAGTTTGAATGGAGAAAAACTGGAGAAAGTAAAGTGTTTTAGATATCTGGAAGTGGATCTGGCAGCGGATGGAACCATGGAAGCGGAAGTGAATCATAGGGTGGGGGAGGGGGAGGGGGCGAAAATCCTAGGAGCCTTGAAGAATGTGTGGAAGTCGAAAACATTATCTCGGAAAGCAAAAATGGGTATGTTTGAAGGAATAGCGGTTCCAACAATGTTGTATGGTTGCGAGGCGTGAGCTATGGATAGAGTTGTGCGCAGGAGGGTGGATGTGCTGGAAATGAGATGTTTGAGGACAATGTGTGGTGTGAGGTGGTTTGATCGAGTAAGTAATGTAAGGGTAAGAGAGATGTGTGGAAATAAAAAGAGCGTGGTTGAGAGAGCAGAAGAGGGTGTTTTGAAATGGTTTAGGCACATGGAGAGAATGAGTGAGGAAAGATTGACCAAGAGGATATATGTGTCGGAGGAGGAGGGAACGAGAAGTGGGGGACCAAATTGGAGGTGGAAAGATGGAGTGAAAAAGATTTTGTGTGATCGGAGCCTGAACATGCAGGAGGGTGAAAGGAGGGTAAGGAATAGAGTGAATTGGATCGATGTGGTATACCGGGGTTGACGTGCTGTCAGTGGATTGAATCAGGGCATGTGAAGCGTCTGGGGTAAACTATGGAAAGTTGTGTAGGGCCTGGATGTGGAAAGGGAGTTGTGGTTTCGGGCATTATTGCATGACAGCTAGAGACTGAGTGTGAACGAATGGGGCCTTTGTTGTCTTTTCCTAGCGCCACCTCGCACACATGAGGGGGGAGGGGGATGGTAGTCCATGTGTGGCGAGGTGGCGATGGGAATGAATAAAGGCACACAGTGTGAATTGTGTGCATGGGTATATATGTATGTGTCTGTGTGTGTATATATATATGTGTACAATGAGATGTATAGGTATGTATATTTGCGTGTGTGGACATGTATGTATATACATTGTGTATGGGGGTGGGTTTGGCCATTTCTTTCGTCTGTTTCCTTGCGCTACCTCGCAAACGCGGGAGACAGCGACAAAGCAAAATGAATAAAAAAAGAAAAAAAAAATATATATATATATATATATATATATATATATATATATATATATATACACATATATAGGGGATAAGGGAGAAAGAATACTTCCCACGCACTCCTCACGTGTCGCAGAAGGCGACTAAAGGGGACGGGAGCGGGGGGGGCTGGAAACCCTCTCCTCCTTGTATTTTAACTTTCTAAAAGGGGAAACACAAGGAGTCACGCGGGGAGTGCTCATCCTCCTCGAAGGCTCAGATTGGGGTGTCTAAATATGTGTGGATGTAATCAAGATGAGAAAAAAGGAGATAGGTAGTATGTTTGAGGAAAGGGACCTGGATCTTTTGGCTCTGAGTGAAACGAAGCTCAAGGGTAAAGGGGAAGAGTGGTTTGGGAATGTCTTGGGAGTAAAGTCAGGGGTTAGTGAGAGGACAAGAGCAAGGGACGTAGCACTACTCCTGAAACAGGAGTGGTGCGAGTATGTGATAGAGTGTAAGAAAGTAAACTCTAGATTGATATGGGTAAAACTGAAAGTTGATGGAGAGAGATGGGTGATTATTGGTGTATATGCACCTAGGCATAAGAAGGAAGATCATGAGAGGCAAGTGTTTCGGGAGCAGCTGAGTGAGTGTGTTACTAGTTTTGATGCACGAGACCGGGTTATAGTGATGGGTGATTTGAATGCAAAGGTGAGTAATGTAGCAGTTGAGGGAATAATTGGTGTACATGGGGTGTTCAGTGTTGTAAATGGAAATGGTGAAGAGCTTGTAGATTTATGCGCTGAAAAAGGACTGGTGATTGGGAATACCTAGTTTAAAAAGAGAGATATACATAAGTATACATATGTAAGTAGGAGAGATGGACAGAGAGTGTTATTGGATTACGTGTTAATTGATAAGCACGCGAAAGAGAGTCTTTTGGATGTAAATGTGCTGAGAGGTGCAACTGGAGGGATGTCTAATCATTATCTTGTGGAGACTGTGAAGATTTGTAGAGGTTTTCAGAAAAGAAGAGAAAATGTTGGGGTGAAAAGAGTGGTGAGAGTAAGTGAGCTTGGGAAGGAGACTTGTGTGAGGAAGTACCAGGAGAGACTGAGTACAGAATGGAAAAAAGGTGAGAACAAAGGACATAAGGGGAGCGGGGGAGGAAAGGGATGTATTTAGGGAAGCAGTGATGGCTTGCGCAAAAGATGCTTGTGGCATGAGAAGCGTGGGAGGTGGGCAGATTAGAAAGGTTAGTGAGTGGTGAGATGAAGAAATAAGATTATTAGTGAAAGAGAAGAGAGAGGCATTTGGACGATTTTTGCAGGAAATAATGCAAATGAATGGGAGATGTATAAAAGAAAGAGGCAGAAGGTCAAGGGAAAGGTGCAAGAGGTGAAAAAGAGAGCAAATGAGAGTTGGGGTGTGAGAGTATCATTAAATTTTAATGGAGAATAAAAAGATGTTTTGGAAGGAGGTAAATTAAGTGCGTAAGACGAGGGAAAAAAATGGGAACGTCAGTAAAGGGGGCAAATGGGGGGTGATAACAAGTAGTGGTGATGTGAGGAGATGGAGTGAGTATTTTGAAGGTTTGTTGAATGTGTTCGATGATAGAGTGGCAGATATAGGGTATTTTGGTCGAAGTGGTGTGCAAAGTGAGAGGGTTAGGGAAAATGATTTGGTAAACAGAGAAGAGGTAGTAAAAGCTTTGCGGAAGATGAAAGCTAGCAAGGCAGCAGGTTTGGATGGTATTGCAGTGGAATTTATTAGAAGAGGGGGTGACTGTATTGATGACTGGTTAGTAAGGTTATTTAATGTATGCATGACTCATGGTGAGGTGCCTGAGGATTGGCGAAATGCTTGCATAGTGCCACTGTACAAAGGCAAAGGGGACAAAAGTGAGTGCTCAAATTACAGAGGTATATGTTTGTTGAGTATTCCTGGTAAATTATATGGGAGGGTATTGATTGAGAAGGTAAAGGCATGTACAGAACATCAGACTGGGGAAGAGCAGTGTGGTTTCAGAAGTGGTAGAAGATGTGTGGATCAGGTGTCTGCTTTGAAGAATGTATGTGAGAAATACTCAGAAAAGCAAATTGATTTGTATGTAGCATTTATGGATCTGGAGAAGGCATTTGATACAGTTGATAGAGATGCTCTGTGGAAGGTATTAAGAATATATGGTGTGGGGGGCAAGTAAAAAGTTTTTATCGATTATGTAAGGCATGTGTACGTGTAGGAAGAGAGGAAAGTGATTGGTTCTCAGTGAATGTAGGTTTGCGGCAGAGGTGTGTGATGTCTCCATGGTTAATTTGTTTATGGATGGGGTTGTTAGGGAGGTGAATGCAAGAGTTTTGGAGAGAGGGGCAAGTATGCAGTCTGTTGTGGATGAGAGAGACTGGGAAGTGAGTCAGTTTGTTCACTGATGATACAGCGCTGGTGGCTAATTCATGTGAGAAACTGCAGAAGCTGGTGACTGAGTTTGGTGAAGTGTGTGAAAGAAGAAAGCTGGGAGTATATGTGCATAAGACCAAGGTTATTAGGTACAGTAGGGTTGAGGGTCAAGTCAATTGGGAGTTAAGTTTGAATGGAGAAAAACTGGAGGAAGTTAAGTGTTTTAGATGTCTAGGAGTGGATTTGGCAGCGGATGTAACCATGGAAGCGGAAGTGAATCATAGGGTGGGGGAGGGGGCGAAAGTTCTGGGAGCGTTGAAGAATGTGTGGAAGTCGAGAACATTATCTCGGAAAGGAAAATAGGTATGTTTGAAGGAATAGTGGTTCCAACAATGTTATATGGTTGCGAGGCGTGGGCTATGGATAGAGTTGTGCGCAGGAAGGTGAATTTGCTGGAAATGAGATGTTTGAGGACAATATGTGGTGTGAGGTGATTTCATCGAGTAATTAATAAAAGGGTAAGAGAGACGAGTGGTGATAAAAAGGGTGTGGTTGAGAGAGAGCAGAAGAGGGTGTTTTGAAATGGTTTGGTCACATGGAGAGAATGAGTAAGGACAGACTGACCAAGAGGATATATGTGTCAGAGGTGGACGGAACGAGGAGAAGTTGGAGACCAAATTGGAGGTGGAAAGATGGAGTGAAAAAGATTTTGAGTGATCGGGGCCTGAACATGCAGGAGGGTGAAAGGAGGCGTGCAAGGAATAGAGTGAATTGGAACGATGAGGTATACCGGGGTCAACGTGCTGTCAATGGATTGAACCACGGCATGTGAAGCGTCTAGGGTAAACCATGGAAAGTTCTGTGGGTCCTGGATGTGGAAAGGGAGCTGTGGTTTCGGTGTATTATTACATGACAGCTAGAGACTGAGTGTGAATGAATGTGGCCTTTGTTGTCTTTTCCTAGCGCTACCTCGGACACATAAGGGGGGAGGGGGTTGTTATTTCATGTGTGGCGGGGTGGCGATGGGAATGAATAACGGCAGACAGTATGAATTATGTACATGTGTTTGTATGTATATGTCTGTGTGTGTATATATATGCATACGTTGAGACGTATAGGTATGTACATTTGCGCGTGGACGTGTATGTATATATGTGTATGTGGCTGGGTTGCGCCATTCTTTCGTCTCTTTCCTTGCGCTACCTCGCTAACGCGGGAGACAGCGACAAAGCAAAATAGATAGATAATATATATATATATATATATATATATATATATATATATATATATATATATATATATATATATATATATATATATTTTTTTTTTTTTTTTTTTTTTTTTTTTTTATACTTTGTCGCTGTCTCCCGCGTTTGCGAGGTAGCGCAAGGAAACAGACGAAAGAAATGGCCCAACCCCCCCCCCATACACATGTATATACACACGTCCACACACGCAAATATACATACCTACACAGCTTTCCATGGTTTACCCCAGACGCTTCACATGCCTTGATTCAATCCACTGACAGCACGTCAAACCCTGTATACCACATCGCTCCAATTCACTCTATTCCTTGCCCTCCTTTCACCCTCCTGCATGTTCAGGCCCCGATCACACAAAATCTTTTTCACTCCATCTTTCCACCTCTAATTTGGTCTCCCTCTTCTCCTCGTTCCCTCCACCTCCGACACATATATCCTCTTGGTCAATCTTTCCTCACTCATTCTCTCCATGTGCCCAAACCATTTCAAAACACCCTCTTCTGCTCTCTCAACCACGCTCTTTTTATTTCAACACATCTCTCTTACCCTTACGTTACTTACTCGATCAAACCACCTCACACCACACATTGTCCTCAAACATCTCATTTCCAGCACATCCATCCTCCTGCGCACAACTCTATCCATAGCCCACGCCTCGCAACCATACAACATTGTTGGAACCACTATTCCTTCAAACATACCCATTTTTGCTTTCCGAGATAATGTTCTCGAATTCCACACATTCTTCAAGGCTCCCAGAATTTTCGCACCCTCCCCCACTCTATGATCCACTTCCGCTTCCATGGTTCCATCCGCTGCCAGATCCACTCCCAGATATCTAAAACACTTCACTTCCTCCAGTTTTTCTCCATTCAAACTTACCTCCCAATTGACTTGACCCTCAACCCTACTGTACCTAATAACCTTGCTCTTATTCACATTTACTCTTAACTTTCTTCTTTCACACGCTTTACCAAACTCAGTCACCAGCTTCTGCAGTTTCTCACATGAATCAGCCACCAGCGCTGTATCAACAGCGAACAACAACTGACTCACTTCACAAGCTCTCTCATCCCCAACAGACTTCATACTTGCCCCTCTTTCCAAAACTCTTGCATTCACTTCCCTATCAACCCCATCCATAAACAAATTAAACAACCACGGAGACATCACACACCCCTGCCGCAAACCTACATTCACTGAGAACCAATCACTTTCCTCTCTTCCTACACGTACACATGCCTTACATCCTCGATAAAAACTTTTCGCCGCTTCTAACAACTTGCCTCCCACACCATATATTCTTAATACCTTCCACAGAGCATCTCTATCAACTCTATCATATGCCTTCTCCAGATCCATAAATGCTACATACAAATCCATTTGCTTTTCTAAGTATTTTTCACATACATTCTTCAAAGCAAACACCTGATCCACACATCCTCTACCACTTCTGAAACCACACTGCTCTTCCCCAATCTGATGCTCTGTACATGCCTTCACCCTCTCAATCAATACCCTCCCATATAATTTACCAGGAATACTCAACAAACTTATACCTCTGTAATTTGAGCACTCACTCTTATCCCCTTTGCCTATGTACAATGGCACTATGCACGCATTCCGCCAATCCTCAGGCACCTCACCATGAGTCATACATACATTAAATAACCTTACCAACCAGTCAATAATACAGTAACCCCCTTTTTTAATAAATTCCACTGCAATACCATCCAAACCTGCTGCCTTGCCGGCTTTCATCTTACTACCTCTTCTCTGTTTACCAAATCATTTTCCCTAACCCTCTCACTTTGCATACCACCTCGACCAAAACACCCTATATCTGCCACTCTATCATCAAACACATTCAACAAACCTTCAAAATACTCACTCCATCTCCTTCTCACATCACCACTACTTATTACCACCTCCCCATTTGCGCCCTTCACTGAAGTTCCCATTTGCTCCCTTGTCATATATATATATATATATATATATATATATATATATATATATATATATATATATACATATATATATATATATATATATATATCTTTCATACTATTCGCCATTTCCCGCATTAGCGAGGTAGCGTTGAGAACAGAGCACTGGGCCTTTGAGGGAATATCCTCACCTGGCCTCCTTCTCTGTTCCTTCTTTTGGAAAATTAAAAAAAAAATGAGAGGGGAGGATTTCCAGCCCCCCGCTCCCTTCCCTTTTAGTCGCCTTCTACGACACGCAGGGAATACGTGGGAAGTATTCTTTCTCCCGTATCCCCAGGGATAATATATATATATATATATATATATATATATATATATATATATATATATATATATATACATACTTTGTCGCTGTCTCCCGCGTTAGCGAGGTGCCGCAAGGAAACAGACGAAAGAACGGCCATTACACCCACATACACATGTACATACATACACGACCACACACGCACATATCCATACCTATACATCTCAACGTATACAGATATACACACACATAGACATATACATATATACACATGTACATAATTCATACTGTCTGGCCTTATTCATTCCCGTCGCCACCCCGCCACACATGAAATTACAAGCCCCCTACCCCCGCATGTGCGCGAGGTAGCGCTAGAAAAAGACAACAAAGGCCACATTCGTTCCCACTCAGTCTCTACCTGTCATGTATAATGCACTGAAACCACAGCTCCCTTTCCACATCCAGGCCCTGCAAAACTTTCCATGGTTTACCCCAGACGCTTCACATGCTCTGGCTCAATCCATTGACAGCACGTCGACCCCGGTATACCATATAGTTCCAATTCACTCTATTCCTTGCACGCCTTTCACCCTCCTGCATGTTCAGGCCCCGATCAGTCATATATATATATATATATATATATATATATATATATATATATATATATATATATATATATATATATATACACAAAGTGAAGAGCATTGTGCAATGGCTTTGGCTAATTGCGTAAAGTAATGGCGTAAACAACGTAGATGCGTAAATTCATAAATTGGTAATGCATTTCAATGAGTTTGGAGGGAAAATCTTAATTAAATTGAGGGGCGTTAAAGGTGAGAGTGAAGGCTGAGTCGGCTCAGTCGTGGCTTGGTGCTGCAGCTAACCTAACCATCCAGCCTGACCTCCCTCTTCCCGGGTCCACAGATGATCCACACCTGTTTGTCCCAAGATTCCTCTGGGCTTCTGTTCTCTTTGATCTACTGAACTGCTAAACCACTGAACTTTTATTCTAGTTTACACTCTACTGTTCTTTGAGTCTAGTCCACTGTGCTACTGTCCTTTGATCTACTGTGATGCTAAACCATCGATCTTTCATTCTAGTTTTTACTTCACTATTCTTTGAATCTAGTCCAATGTGCTACTGTTCCTTGATTTACTGGGTAACAGTTCCATTGCTCTTTGACTCTGCTACTGTTCCACTCTTCTGTAATTCAAAGGGCTACTGTTCCAGTATCCTTTTATTCTGAATTACTGTTCCACTATTCCTTGATTCACTGGGCTCCTGTACCAATGTTCTCTAACCTATCTCGTCCACTGTTTCCCTTTGATTCACTGGTCTGCTGTTCTACTGCTCTCTGATTCCCAGGGCTATAGTCCTGTATTCCACCTTTTTGATTCACTTCATTATTGTTTCACTGTTCTCTCCCGTGCTACTGCTCCACCTTGATTTCCTGAGATACCATTCTAGTTCTTTGATTCACTGTGCTACTGTCCCACTGTATTTTGATTCGTTGTGCTACCGTGCCACTGTTGCTTGATCTATCTGGTCATGGTGCCAGTTTGCTTTGATTGTGTACTCTGCTGTTCTTGAACCTGCTATATTGTTCTTCTGTTCTTTAATTCTATTATGATATTCTTCTGTCCTTAGATTCTAATTAACTGTTCATTTGTTCTTTCATTCACTGAGGTACTTTTCCTCCGTTCTTTGTTATAACAGGCTAGTTCCCGTCTCCTTTGACTCACTGTCCTTTGATTTACTGGGCTACTCCTCCAATGTTCATTGATTTACTTGACTACTGTTTCTTTCTAAGTGAGTAACTTATTTCACTGTTCTTTGTTTTACTTTATTACTGATCCATTTTTTCCACTGGGCTATTGTATCACTTTTGTTTCATTGGTGTCAGAACGACTGTTCCACTATCATTTGGTTCAATGGGATGCTGTTTCACCCTTTTTGTTAGTTTACTGAGCTACTGTCTCATTGTTCTTTGATTCACTGCGCTGTTGTTTTATTATTCTTTGATTCACCGGGCTACTGTTACATTATGATTCACTGGGCTACGATTCTATTCTTCTTTGAGTCACTAAGCTACTGTTCCACTGTTTCATTCACTGGGCTACTATTCCACTGTTCTGTGATTTTCTGTGCTACATTTCCGGTGTCTGGGTTCAATGGGCTACTGTTTTGGGATATTTTATCCACATATTTTGTTTCAGTATTCTTTGATTCACTGAACTGTTATTCCACTGCTCTTTCATTCTTCTCTGCTGCTCTACTGTTCCACTGTTCTTTGTTTTACTGGTCCACTGATCCACTGTTATTTGATTCATTGGTCCACTGTTCCTTTGATTCATTAGCCTAATGTTCCACTATCTTTCTGATTCAGTACGCTACTGTTTCTCTGTTCTTTAATTCTGGTGTTCTGTTTCACTGTTCTTTGATTCACTTGGCTAATCAATGATTCACTGAGCTTCTGTTGACTGTCTTTTGATTCACTGGTCTACTGTTAAAATGTTATTTTGATTCTCTTGGTCATTGTTCCACTATTCATTGATTCGCCGTGGTACTGCTGCCACTGTTTTAACCGATTCGCTGGGCTGCTGTTCTACTGTTCTCATCTACTGCACTATATCCACTGACTATTGACGCACTGACTAGTGTTCCACTGTTCAATGATCGACTGCGCTACTATTCCATTGTTCCCAATATCATAGTTTGGCTGTTCGAATGTTCATTGCTCTTTTGTCCTCAATAAAAGCAAGTTAGCTGTTACGAAAAAGTAAAAAAGAAAAAAAAATCTGCAGGTCTGCACTCACCACTTCACTCTTCACTGGTTCACACTTTTACTGTCCCAAAAATCGGGAATACATCATCACGGAACTCACTGCTTCACCTTCACGACATATGATCTATCCAAACATCCCCCTTTTCAGTGTAGTGAAATTCATGTGCACTGTCCACTGATTCACTGATTCATCTTTTAATGTGCAGTTATTCACTATCCTGATATATACTGTTCCAGTGTTTCAACGTTGAATATCCTTGTGTCCTGGGATTCACTGTCTCAATACTCACTATGCCATCTGGAAGTCCACTGTCCTCAAGGTTCACTGCTCACTATCCCATGATCTAAAAAGTCTCCCCAAGATTGACTGTTGTATCTGTACGAAGCTGGAAGTCTTGGAGAGCATTTGAGCAGGTGAACAATGAAAGATGTCTTGTGAAGGAGAAAAGATCGAAGAGCGAAACACTCAGGGGAAATTCGAAAATTAGGAACGTGAAGCATAGCTTCGGAACAATGAACCAGGACTGAAGTCAAGAGAGTAATTCGAAACACTGGAATTAAAGGGAAAGCGACACAAACTAAAAATGGAGACATTGTTGAAAATGGCGAAACATATAAATGAGCAAGTCATATTAGAACAGAAAACTTGTTATAACGAAGCAAAACCTCAGATTTGATAAGTGCCCCCCAAGATTCACTGCTTCATTGTCTCAAGATTCGGTGCCCTGCTAATCCTAGGTTCATCGTTTCACTGTGCCCTAGTACTATGTTACACAATCTTATACTCGCATCCTTTCTCCTTTCGAAATTTTTGTTGTCTTATCTCAAGGTATTTTCCTTTCTGTTTCACTGTTTTACTATCATACGTGTATTAAGTCTACTTACACCGCTTCGAAGGTCTCTCTCTCACGTTGCCGAGGTCCACAGTTTCATTATTCTTAAATTTCCGTATTATTACCCACAAAGTATAGAGTCCCTAGTCCTAAAATTCACAGTACCGCTGTCCCTAAATTAAAACATCTTATGCTTCTAACTTTTACAGATTCCCGAGGCTCATCAACAACTAGGATCACTTTCAATACTGGATTTACTAATCCTTAAACTAGCTCTATATATTTACGTTTCGTAGGTACACAGCCCGAACGCTATCTCACTGTCTCTTGCTTCACTACACACAAGAGGTTCGCTGCTTCCCGGTTCATTAGCCATATTCCTCCGAGAGTTACTGTTTCACTGGCCTCTGTTCATCATTTCTTATGCTCGGATTTCAAATCTTAATGTCCCATGGGTCACTGATTTAGTACTCTTAGTTTTAGGGGCGCTCGTGTTTCAAAAGTGAACACTCACAGATTCACCTCAACAAATTCATAAGTTCGCTATTCAAGTTTTAAAGTCACACAGGTTCGCAGAATCACATTACTGTAATAATACAACAGCGTGACAAAACCCTCAGACAGTATATGCATTTCTTAACTCCCAAAACACCACGGCGCAAAAGTTAAGTGTGATGACACGTAGTCCTCGAGCTAACCCTTATATGGCAGGTTAAAGGTTATGCCATCATACCCAAGGGCCGTGCCACTGTGATCAAGAATCTATGCATCTTCAAGAAGTGATAATTTGCATCGTTATAAAAATCTCTCCCCCTAACCTCAGTACGTGTGTGACACTTCCGGTACATAGTAGGCAAGTGGGTGCCAAGCAAACCTTGAGTGTCATGGATTACATACCTAGCGTGATGTGGTCTTAGAATTATCCTGAAGAAGGTGTAAAAAGGATTTTTCGGTTTGGTGGATGTAGCTTGACGTTTAAGGCCTTAATAACCCTGGCAGTTCATAAGCTTAAAAACCAAATAACCAACCAACTCATCCGGGCGTTGGCTGGAACAGCAGCAGGGTTGGCTGTGACGGACGGATGTCATACTGTGTCGGGAATGGACCCACGGACAGATGGGCGGCCGACCCATGCACATAAACCGGAAGAAACACCTCTCCCTGCCGACCGTACGGGAGAGGAGGAGGCGGGGTAAGAACTTTGCTGGAGAAGTTGAAATTCTGTCGATGCCTGGCCAGAAGTTTTCTATTACCTTAATTCCGTTCTTATTCACGTGGGGTGGATCAACTGCATACAGCTCCGCGCCTCCTACGTACGGACTCTCAACTTGCCGCAAGAGTGAAGTAAATTGACATTCCGCTATTCCATAATGTTTCGTATGTATTCATTGCGCTCGGTAAGCCGAGTCTTCAAGTGTGAAATGAAAACTGGGGACACCCTTCCCTCTTCACACACACACACACACCTCGCATCCTCCAGCAGCAGACACCATCGTCAGTGATATGCCAACACTTCCCTCGCAAACACCTGTGTTTCTATCAGTTCGCTTACCCCTTGAGCACGTCCCATGGACCCTTTTGGTAAGCTGGCGTGCGACCTTTGGCCTGGCTCATACGACCCAGGTCAACAGCCAGGCCAAGGGTCGAACCGTCGTGCTTAAGTGTATTAACTTTTTTCTACTCAGTGTACCTTCAACTCCATTTTCTCCCGTCTCCATTACGCCGCATACGGTTTAAACTTTCACTCAGGAACCGTTGTAACGTCAACTCGCATAACTTCCCGATATCTTCATTATCGTACTCAGTCCACACTCTTAATTGCTAAAACTGCCACTATTCTCAGTGCTGCCTACTTCTATGTAGGGAATAAAAAGGAAACCTTCACACCAGGTACGATACCACTGAGAGCCTCCTAAATTAATTTTCCTCTGCATTGCCTTACTATGAAATTCTCCTTTCCTTTTCTCTTATTCTTGATGATCATTAACACTATACTCCTTTACAGTTCTAATTCATTCTCACTTCTGGTGTTTCACCGGGTCGGCCCCCATATCCATCACCGGGTCGGCCCCCATATCCGTCAAATATGAAAAGTTTCCTCTTGCTTGAACAAATTTTCTACATTTTCTCCAACTAGGAAACTCGGTAACGAGGACAATACTTTGTTCACTCTCTTTAGAGTTCTGTACTGAAGAAAACCGTGTGGTCTACGAATACTTCTCCCAAATGGTATTCAGCAAACTTCTTTAACAAGAGAGCAGTCACATATGTGGCATACCTTTATGTAACTTCGCCAAGTAGGCTTCTTCCTCTATGATCTCTGCAAATATTTCCTCCCCTTACTGTTATAGAGAAGAATGATAACCACACTCATCCGGTCATTTGGCAGATCATCGGTCTGCTGCTCCATACACTTTCCTCTGTAGCTTCTTCTAAACCATCTCTTCCTCCAGTCCATCCCATTTTCCAAATCAATATTCTTACTTTCCTTTTCAACTTATACTCTTGTGGTGCCTTCTCCCCAGCCTCTCTCGCACGCTACTCAACCCCAAATAAAAGGCAACCAGGGCGTACTTCATACATATAGTCACCTCCCATCAGTATCCTTACTTCCTCCATCACTATGGTATACTATCGTCTTCTCCCATCTTCACTCCTTTCTACACCACACCTTACGTATCCGACAAACCGCTCTGCAAGTCTTCAACCTACTTCCAAAACAACGTCTCGTATCATCTAGCCATTTCATTATTTTCCAATATCCTTCTCTGCTTTTCTTTAATACGTATTCAAGAAATTTCTTATTTCATGACCTCATATTCTTCTCTCTTTGCCTTACCATTATTTCCTGGAAGGTCTAACTTCTGCCAAACTTTTCCTCTTATCACCCAACTTCCTTGAACCATTCGACCTTGCTCTTCCTCTCTCGTCCCATCCTATCTTTCCAGTTCCCAGACCCGTGTGGCGGTTTCTCTCAACGCATTCCTCAGCTGCCTCCTAGCACTTGAGCTTCATTTTTGCGATTTCTTGTTGACTTCTTCAGATTTTCATGTCCTCTTGTAGAATTCTATGTATTCTCGAGTCCCTCAGCTTTTTGCGTCTTACCCTGTGCTTTTGGATTCCAGCTGATCGCCCTGAATCACAAAGAACGATAAGCTAACCAGCTCTTCTCTTTTATATAATCTTAACCATTAATCAGTCTTATATCATTTACACCATCTTATCAAAACGTGTAGTTTATATCCTTTTCTACCCTGTTATCAATGTACTTTATTTCATTCTTAAGTATCCCCGGACTAAAAGAAAAAACTCAATACTCAAACCTCTTCGCGTACAACACTCGTACTAAAATTCAAACACAATTTTCTCCTAAAACTACACACGTCTGCAACTTCGTTTCGCTCTCATCCATACCCATTTAAGTATATTATCCATGAAAATACACTTCTCCCTATCATCTAATTATTTAAGTAATCTTTAAAGTACTATTAAATGCCTCCTAAACAAGTCCTCGCTTGTATATAATGGCTTACAAGTAATTCCATGCAATATTATGTTTACACTAAAAAATCTGGAGTTCATACAAATGCACGAAGCAATTTCCTTTTTCAACCGATTTATCTTTCTAAAAAGGGCGAGATTATAATCTGTCACCGCATACCAGTCTGTCCTGAACATTTTTATCCCACAACCAATGATCATAGCTCAATTAGCTACCTCTCACATATACCTACCATGTTCTTTTGCAGTATCCTAACATTTCCTTCAACCACAAAGATGCACACTTCTTGATCTTCAGGAGTTAACCATTTCGCCCACCTCCTTCGAAGGCAACTTAAAAGCTTACTGGAACTGAGAGAACGTGCAGTGCCTGGGGCAGTCTGTCCCTACCCTGCACACTGGCAAAGGTTTGAGACTCCTAATTCCCCCAGGCTATGCTGCTGCTCCCACCGGAATAGTTTTATTTTGTATATTCATTTCGTTGTTAGTATCTGACTCCATTTCATGAACAAATGAGATACATGATACTACTTTCCTATCTGATCAATACTATATCGCTAGTTATAATTTGTTGCGTTTTCTAAAGAAAAAAAGTAGAAAATTATCTAGCAAGCAAGTAGCTTCTGTTTCCAGGTAATCCATCAATATTTCATGCTTCAGTTTGAAGTTCACTGTTTCACCAACTTGACCATAATTGGTGGGGGCGACGTCTGCTGGCTTCTCAGCAGTTGCAAAGGAACAAAATATTTCTTTTTCATAATTGATCACCTCACATACTTAACCAACATGGCTACGAGTTAAATGTATCTTTGCCTGTGTTGGTTGGAGAGAAGATATAAAAAGCTCAGCTCATACGTTTGCGACATTAGACTCATGAGAGATACATGTCTCCGGAGGGTTACAGGTTACATATGGGCCCATACTGAAGACAAAAGAACGACCCGTCATTGCCCACACCTTACGGAACCACACTAGTTCTCGCTACCTCATGTTCTGCTTCAAGTGTTAACATATGCTGAAAAGGCTTCCTCAGCTAATCTAGCTCACCTGTGCAACTCCAAAGCAAGTCTCCGCCACTTCTGTCCTTCAAGCCACCAAGTCAGAGTGCTTCTATTCATCCCCTTGACAATGACATTAAGAACCTTAAGCAAGACTGTATATGTTCCTTGGGCATATCGGTACTGTCCTTGAGTATGACGGCTTGGACTCATAACTCACCCTTGAGGGTCAGGTTAAGTGTCAAGCCATTATACCCAAGGGGTTGTATCGTCGTGCTTATGAGGTTAAATGATCCTCTCTGGTAATTCTGAATTCATTTTTACCTCTAGAATGAGAAACATACATGGTGTAATAAATACGGAACTACCTCCCCTGAATGTGGCACTAATGCCCCACACTCGTAATGAGAACGCCTGGAAAGTGAGCAGTTACGTTGTAGAGCAACAATCCTCCGTCATACATAACCTACGTTCACAGACCAGCTCCAAAGGGGAGGATGAACAGCTGGGTCGGCTATGAGCAGGTTGCTCTATCCGGGACTCTGTCCTAAGCCCCGGAGAGTACTGGGTGACAAAGCTAACCACTGCACACACACACACACACACACACACACACACACACACACAAAAACATACACACACACACACACACACACACACACACACACGCACATACATACACAAACACACACACACACACACACACACAAAAAAAAAAAAAAACACACACAAAAACACACACACACACACACACACACACACTCACCACCCGGAGTCCCACATATTGAAATTCGTAAAAGACAGATTTTCTACTGGCAAACTTTAGAATCGCATTCAAGTACAAAGACAAGAAATAATTCAACAAACAGTTCACATCGCAGGTTAGGACAAAACTAGTTGTAAACTAACATTGTTTTGCAAGTTTTGTTGTCGCATCAGAGAAGCCCAAAGAACTGATACAGAAGGTCGGAGGAAGGGCAACCAAGACAGTACCAGAAATAAAAGAAATAGGCAACAGTGCGAAATTAGAGACCATAAATATTTCTACCATGGAAGAGGCTAAAATACGGGGTGACTTGATCACCATCCTCAAACCTGCAATGGACATTTATTCGAAAAATGCAAGGATTGATTCTTGAAAAACTCCAAATATAAAACATCTGGTGACGATGATATACAGTTAAGCAAGAAACCTCTTAAAAACTAATATGTGGAAGTACTTTCATAACATCAGTTATGGATGAATGGGATAAGTGATGATATCGTACATGATGAAAGCATGTACATGTGTGATAAGCTGTACGATTGTGGAGTTAGTTCAAGCGATGAGATCCCACAAGTGTAGGTAATCACTCCCTGTACTGCACAAATAGGCAATCATACACTGCCCATCAACCATCACGAACAATGTCAATACTACGTATATTCCGTCCCTCCTCAATTCAGTTTAAACGGCTCTAAACTAAGCAGGTGCCGAAGGAGACGAGTGATAGATGATAAAAACTGATATAAAAGTACTGAAGGGGACTTCAGGGGAAGGGTTGCTTCTGTCAGGCCATTACACACACACACACACACACACACACACACACACACACACACACACCAAAATATCATGGGAAAGTAAATCTATCAATATACCAGATGTGGATGAATTTTGGCCAAACGTGGTGGACGAAGATGTTGGCTAGAAAGGATGGTAATAAGATGCAAGTGGACACTTGATAGGGTCTGGCGAAGAATACACAAGCAGAGGATATCACTTACGCACAGGAGCACCTCTCACCCCAACGATTGAGACTCACAGCACACAACCTGACACATCATCTAGAAGAGCCAAGGGAGGACATTACTGACGACCAAGAAGCATCATCCAGCCCAGTTCAACGATGACCTCCTCGAGCGCTTGATAAGGACCTGTCAATTCTTCATGGGATGGTGGAGCATGATCCTGACACTCAGTGTGGCATCTTAGATTCTATCATTACTGACGACAATAAGAAAAGCATCATATGGAGACCTACAGAAGCAGCCTGCAACAACACATGATCGTGAAATACATTACCATCATAGCTATCAAGAACCCTGTGAAAACGTTTCTTTCTTATATTGTCCATCCGTTATTCGGACAATACAATTACTAGTTAAAACATTCTTGACGAAGAGACGAAGCTAGGACGCGTCCTAGCTTCGTCTCTTCGATGTTTATCAACTGACTCTTATATTTCTCTCTTGTGTCTCCCCTGATGATGTGATTATCACACGAAAGTGCATTTGGTTACCTATTGTGTTTCATTTTCCCCTTAGACTCATAGGAATATCTTGATCACTCGCAAAATTGCGATTCTTTCCAATATAATATATATATATATATATATATATATATATATATATATATATATATATATATATATATATATATATATATATATATATATATATATCACAGGAGTTGTGGGAGTATGTGATAGAGTGTAAGAAAGTAAATTCTCGATTAATATGGGTAAAACTGAAAGTTGATGGAGAGAGGTGGGTGATTATTGGTGCATATGCACCTGGGCATGAGAAGAAAGATCAAGAGAGGCAAGTGTTTTGGGAGCAGCTGAATGAGTGTGTTAGTGGTTTTGATGCACGAGACCGGGTCATAGTGATGGGTGATTTGAATGCAAAGGTGAGTAATGTGGCAGTTGAGGGAATAATTGGTATACATGGGGTGTTCGGTGTTGTAAATGGAAATGGTGAAGAGCTTGTAGATTTATGTGCTGAAAAAGGACTGATGATTGGGAATACCTGGTTTAAAAAGCGAGATATACATAAGTATACTTATGTAAGTAGGAGAGATAGCCAGAGAGCGTTATTGGATTACGTGTTAATTGACAGGCGTGCGAAAGAGAGACTTTTGGATGTTAATGTGCTGAGAGGTGCAACTGGAGGGATGTCTGATCATTATCTTGTGGAGGCTAAGGTGAAGATTTGTATGGGTTTTCAGAAAAGAAGAGTGAATGTTGGGGTGAAGAGGGTGGTGAGAGTAAGTGAGCTTGAGAAGGAGACCTGTGTGAGGAAGTACCAGGAGAGACTGAGTACAGAATGGAAAAAGGTGAGAACAATGGAAGTAAGGGGAGTGGGGGAGGAATGGGATGTATTTAGGGAATCAGTGATGGATTGCGCAAAAGATGCTTGTGGCATGAGAAGAGTGGGAGGTGGGTTGATTAGAAAGGGTAGTGAGTGGTGGGATGAAGAAGTAAGAGTATTAGTGAAAGAGAAGAGAGAGGCATTTGGACGATTTTTGCAGGGAAAAAAAGCAATTGAGTGGGAGATGTATAAAAGAAAGAGACAGGAGGTCAAGAGAAAGGTGCAAGAGGTGAAAAAAAGGGCAAATGAGAGTTGGGGTGAGAGAGTATCATTAAATTTTAGGGAGAATAAAAAGATGTTCTGGAAGGAGGTAAATAAAGTGCGTAAGACAAGGGAGCAAATGGGAACTTCGGTGAAGGGCGCAAGTGGGGAGGTGATAACAAGTAGTGGTGATGTGAGAAGGAGATGGAGTGAGTATTTTGAAGGTTTGTTGAATGTGTTTGATGATAGAGTGGCAGATATAGGGTGTTTTGGTCGAGGTGGTGTGCAAAGTGAGAGGGTTAGGGAAAATGATTTGGTAAATAGAGAAGAGGTAGTGAAAGCTTTGCGGAAGATGAAAGCCGGCAAGGCAGCAGGTTTGGATGGTATTGCAGTGGAATTTATTAAAAAAGGGGGTGACTGTATTGTTGACTGGTTGGTAAGGTTATTTAATGTATGTATGACTCATGGTGAGGTGCCTGAGGATTGGCGGAATGCATGCATAGTGCCATTGTACAAAGGCAAAGGGGATAAGAGTGAGTGCTCAAATTACAGAGGTATAAGTTTGTTGAGTATTCCTGGTAAATTATATGGGAGGGTATTGATTGAGAGGGTGAAGGCATGTACAGAGCATCAGATTGGGGAAGAGCAGTGTGGTTTCAGAAGTGGTAGAGGATGTGTGGATCAGGTGTTTGCTTTGAAGAATGTATGTGAGAAATACTTAGAAAAGCAAATGGATTTGTATGTAGCATTTATGGATCTGGAGAAGGCATATGATAGAGTTGATAGAGATGCTCTGTGGAAGGTATTAAGAATATATGGTGTGGGAGGAAAGTTGTTAGAAGCAGTGAAAAGTTTTTATCGAGGATGTAAGGCATGTGTACGTGTAGGAAGAGAGGAAAGTGATTGGTTCTCAGTGAATGTAGGTTTGCGGCAGGGGTGTGTGATGTCTCCATGGTTGTTTAATTTGTTTATGGATGGGGTTATTAGGGAGGTAAATGCAAGAGTTTTGGAAAGAGGGGCAAGTATGAAGTCTGTTGGGGATGAGAGAGCTTGGGAAGTGAGTCAGTTGTTGTTCGCTGATGATACAGCGCTGGTGGCTGATTCATGTGAGAAACTGCAGAAGCTGGTGACTGAGTTTGGAAAAGTGTGTGGAAGAAGAAAGTTAAGAGTAAATGTGAATAAGAGCAAGGTTATTAGGTACAGTAGGGTTGAGGGTCAAGTCAATTGGGAGGTGAGTTTGAATGGAGAAAAACTGGAGGAAGTGAAGTGTTTTAGATATCTGGGAGTGGATCTGGCAGCGGATGGAACCATGGAAGCGGAAGTGGATCATAGGGTGGGGGAGGGGGCGAAAATCCTGGGGGCCTTGAAGAATGTGTGGAAGTCGAGAACATTACCTCGGAAAGCAAAAATGGGTATGTTTGAAGGAATAGTGGTTCCAACAATGTTGTATGGTTGCGAGGCGTGGGCTATGGATAGAGTTGTGCGCAGGAGGATGGATGTGCTGGAAATGAGATGTTTGAGGACAATGTGTGGTGTGAGGTGGTTTGATCGAGTGAGTAACGTAAGGGTAAGAGAGATGTGTGGAAATAGAAAGAGCGTGGTTGAGAGAGCAGAAGAGGGTGTTTTGAAGTGGTTTGGGCACATGGAGAGGATGAGTGAGGAAAGATTGACCAAGAGGATATATATGTCGGAGGTGGAGGGAACAAGGAGAAGAGGGAGACCAAATTGGAGGTGGAAAGATGGAGTGAAAAAGATTTTGTGTGATCGGGGCCTGAACATGCAGGAGGGTGAAAGGAGGGCAAGGAATAGAGTGAATTGGAGCGATGTGGTATACCGGGGTTGACGTGCTGTCAGTGGACTGAAGCAGGGCATGTGAAGCGTCTGGGGTAAGCCATGGAAAGCTGTGTAGGTATGTATATTTGCGTGTGTGGACGTATGTATATACATGTGTATGGGGGGGGTTGGGCCATTTCTTTCGTCTGTTTCCTTGCGCTACCTCGCAAACGCGGGAGACAGCGACAAAGTATAATAAAATAATATATAAATAATATATATATATATATATATATATATATATATATATATATATATATATATATATATATATATATTTATATATGTGTGAATGTAGGTTTGCGGCAGGGGTGTGTGATGTCTCCATGGTTGTTTAATTTGTTTATGGATGGGGTTGTTAGGGAGGTGAATGCAAGAGTTTTGGGAAGAGGGGCAAGTATGAAGTCTGTTGTGGATGAGAGAGCTTGGGAAGTGAGTCAGTTGTTGTTCGCTGATGACACAACGCTGGTGGCCGATTCATGTGAGAAACTGCTGAAGCTGGTGACTGAGTTTGGTAAAGTGTGTGAAAGAAGAAAGTTAAGAGTAAATGTGAATAAGAGCAAGATTATTAGGTACAGTAGGGTTGAGGGTCAAGTCAATTGGGAAGTAAGTTTGAATGAAGAAAAACTGGAGGAAGTAAAGTGTTTTAGATATCTGGGAGTGGATCTGGCAGCGGATGGAACCATGGAAGCGGAAGTGAATCATAGGGTGGGGGAGGGGGGCGAAAATCCTGGGAGCCTTGAAGAATGTGTGGAAGTCGAGAACATTATCTCGGAAAGCAAAAATGGTATGTTTGAAGGAATAGTGGTTCCAACAATGTTGTATGGTTACGAGGCGTGGGCTATGGATAGAGTTGTGCGCAGGAGGGTGGATGTGCTGGAAATGAGATGTTTGAGGACAATGTGTGGTGTGAGGTGGTTTGATCGAGTAAGTAATGTAAGGGTAAGAGAGATGTGTGGAAATAAAAAGAGCGTGGTTGAGAGAGCAGAAGAGGGTGTTTTGAAATTGTTTCGGCACATGGAGAGAATGAGTGAGGAAAGATTGACCAAGAGGATATATGTGTCGGAGGTGGAGGGAACAAGGAGAAGTGGGAGACCAAATTGGAGGTGGAAAGATGGAGTGAAAAAGATTTCGTGTGATCGGGGCCTGAACATGCAGGAGGGTGAAAGGCGGGCAAGGAATAGAGTGAATTGGATCGATGTGGCATACCGGGGTTGACGTGCTGTCAGTGGATTGAATCAGGGCATGTGAAGCGTCTGGGGTAAACCATGGAAAGTTGTGTGGGGACTGGATGTGGAAAGGGAGCTGTGGTTTCGGGCATTATTGCATGACAGCTAGAGACTGAGTGTGAACAAATGGAGCCTTTGTTGTCTTTTCCTAGTGCTACCTCGCACACATGAGGGGGGAAGGGGATGGTACTCCATGTGTGGCGAGGTGGCGATGGGAATGAATAAAGGCAGACAGTGTGAATTGTGTGCATGGGTATATATGTATATGTCTGTGTGTGTATATATATGTGTACATTAAGATGTATAGGTATGTATATTTGCGTGTGTGGACGTGTATGTATATACATTGTGTATGGGGGTGGGTTGGGCCATTTCTTTCGTCTGTTTCCTTGAGCTACCTCGCAAACGCGGGAGACAGCGACAAAGCAAAATAAAAAAAAAATATATATGTATATATATATATATATATATATATATATATATATATATATATATATATATATATATATATATATATATATCCAATGATACACGCAAAAACCTCAGCACAAACAGAAATGTGAGCTACAAGAGGTAACAACATTCATTATGGAAGGGGTACAAGGTGGGCATTGATGAAGGATTCGTGACAGTCTGGCGTTGTCTCATCTTGCCTCTGAGACTTGATCGAGGCACTACCTCCTAATGCTTGGTATCTGGCTGTAGGCACTGAAGATATCTAGAATGTTTCGCCACATGTTCCACCTGTTCCTTCGCTTGTGGTACATGCAGATCTTGGGCAAATAGCTCACCTAATGAGTAACACATCCATGAGTATTAGAATCTAATTTTTGCTTTGTTAACTCCTAGATGCATGCAACTTTGGCTATTCTCACCGCAGTATTAGTCACATCTTATCGATTCTGTATAATGTAGTTATAAATTATCAACAGATTCTTATCCACGTTCCTTGATTTGTCAAATAAGAAAGGAAGTAATGCCAGAAAGTGCTTGTTCATCATTTAGCAGATGATTACTAGAGTCTGACAGACTCAAAGATGAACATCCCTGGTCTGAATTTACCGATTACTTTAATGAGCTTCTTACGATACACAATGAAATTCAGTTTCATCCAAATGGGAACCATATATTTCCACAGTCGAGTCTGGAATACCAAAATAAAGACACTAGGCACATCATTCCGCTTCCTCTTCCCACAATCACACAGTCACTTCCAAATCCACACTTTTGCCTCCATACCTACATTTCCACCCAAGAACCAAATCACTTGGATTACCAGCTTCATTCCCACCATCACACGAACTGTCACACTACCACGACACACACCATTATATTTTCACCTGCACGCTACCAGATCACAATGACACCCTGATACTCTCTCCTGTACTCATCAAACCATAAACCCAAATTCTAACACGAAATTCTCACACCCCCCTCGCACTAACATTCCCATAGTCCCCTCTCTACTCGGTCCTAAATCTATACAGCCACTCTCATCTCCTTGCCCAGTGTCCACCAATCCCGTCCCTCCGTTCATACTGCCACACACCACCACCTTCTCACCTAGACCCTCGCACCACATCCGATCACCCACACACCAACACCCACAGCGACAAGTCCCACTACCCAACATAAACACCCACACTGTCCCTAATGTTTACTGACCATTACTAGTGTTTGTGTAACCTTTTTCAACATCGCTACCGTTTTACCAGTTTAATCCACAGACTATGAATTTAGAATAAGCTTTCCACAAATGATCACCCGATGAGAACTTCGAGAGACTTTTGACCTGCAAATTACTCGGTAAATAGAGAGAAACTGACACGATTATCTGTTCCTCTCGTGTCCCACAAACTCCTGAGAATTGGGCAAGGTGAGGGACACTACCCACCTCCCTGCTGTTTTCCTTTTCCGTTCTGAGACACGTAACGAACCACAGAGATCCAGACAAGGCCAGGGGCTACTGCACTCCTCCCTGTCCTGGTCATTTCCAAACAATAACACATCCAACACGCACAAGGACCAAACCAATAGTTGGAATACTGTATCTTGTTTTTAACGCAATTAAAGTCTATATGGCATTATATCATGTACCCAGCTGGTATGAATGCATTTATCATTCTTTTCATAACCTCAGTTCTTAAAACAGTCATGTATATCAAATATAAACAATAAACATTACCCAAGTATGATTACAAACGAACGGGATTGACACACATGCATTAGTTTCAGCTGGAAAACTTGTCTTGATGATCGCATGATTTATGCAGATATCTGGCTGAGGGACATATGCTATACATTTCCTTCCTGAAGATGTGCATAGAATCACAGTCCACTGTTACGTTCCTTATAGTGCCACTACTGCGCTTTAGATGGTGCCAGTGTTGTACTTCAGCTGGTGGTGCGACCGCAACTGGGGCCAGTGTTGCGCTTTAGATGGTGTTACTAATGCTGTTGTGTGCTGCCAGTGTTGTACTTAGGCTGGTGTTACTACGGCTGCTGCTGCTGAAGCCATTGCACTTCAGCTGGTAGCACTAATGGTGCTGTTGTTGTTGTTGTTGCCAGTTTTGCAGCAACTAGTGTTTCTATGTGCTGCAGTGTCATTACTGACGTCCTCAGTTACAACACCTCGAACACAGTGATTGCCATTTCGTGCAACACAGTTTCCAAACTGCTGCTACCTGTCTTGTGTTAATTAGAATAATCATGCTGACTCACCAGTTATATATAAAAATATTCAAGATCTGAAAGAAATACCTCTAAAGGACTGTTTTGTTTGGTCGAGAGGTAAATAAAACTGCGTTGAAAGGGCAGCCCTCTGGGTGGAGGCAGCCAGGGTCCTCACTGTGACCCTCATCCTGGGCAAGACTCTTTACTTATGAAAAGGCGACTCGAGGGGTAGTGGCCGGAGAGGAGCGAGTCTGCGGCTGATGGTGCAGAGTGCCATGGAGGCCAGGGAGGGCGGTTAGGGAAGAACTTGTGAGAGGGGAAAGGAGAAAGGAAGGAAGGAAGGAAGGAAGGAAGGAAGGAAGGAAGGAAGGGAGGGAGGGAGGGAGGAGGAGGGGAGGGTGAAAAGGCACACTCGGGACAATGTTGAAGGCTGGAGATGAATCACTGAAAACGAAAGAAAGGAAAAACTAGGGCGAGTCTCATGGAAGGGAGAATGAAGGCTGTGGGGATGAAGGCTGAAAAAGAACTGCCTGGAGTGACAAAGAGACAAAGGGGATGGACGTCAGGGAGGATAATGGATACAAATGGCTGTAAGAGGAAGGTGAGAGAGGGTGTGGCAATAAATGATGGAGTGATGAGAGCTTCTGAATTTCTTATAACTTTACCACCGCCCTTACCATTACCAGTTGAGAGTTCATAAATGTACCAGGGAAGACATTAATTACCTTCCTGATTATCTTTTCCGGTACTTCATTAACCACTTATGGACCACATCTAGTAGGGCGAAAGTTCGGAGCCTCTTGCTGGTCACCTTTCGTAATGGAGAGGTTTAACAACTGCCCACTACTACTACCTTGGCACCTTACCTTACTTCCAGCAACATCTTGGACGGCATTTCAAGCGGTTGGTCAAGTGCTTCTCCGGACGTCTCCAGCGTATATAGACCATGAGCCTTATATGGGTCAAGACCCTTTAGTATTCCATTCATGTCTTTTCTGGATATCTAAATGCTATGGCGTCTCTCACTCTATGTGTGTGTGTGTGTGTGTGTGTGTGTGTGTGTGTGTGTGTGTGTGTGTGTGTGCGTATAATTACCTATCAGGACAGCATGGGGAGAGAGGTCGACACTCGTGGAGCCCCATCTCCTGAACATTCTCTACTATCATACTACTTTCTAGATTTATTTCTGTCTGCGTTAACCATATCCTCAGTCATTCTATTTCATTCAACACCACTACTTTTATACTGCGAAAGTACTTCTTTACATCTTTAATTTTTGTTGCCTAATGTCCAATTTTCCTGTGGTTGCTCTCTCTCTCTCTCTCTCTCTCTCTCTCTCTCTCTCTCTCTCTCTCTCTCTCTCTGAGTGTGTGTGTGTGCGACATACAGTCCATGTTTCTCGATACCTCTTTCTCAAGGACCCAGTCCGGTGGTAATCGCAGAGACAGGTAGTTTTTTTTTTTAGCAGGCTACTGAACAACACAGTATGGTTTATTTACTATGTACTGGCTGCTTCATCAGCGTAGAACAGGACCAAGTCTAATTTACTGGTGTATATTACCGCGTGCAACTGAACCCCCCCTTTTATTTTTTTTACTAATTTTACCCAATGTAATAACACTTCCCATCACCTAATGACAACAATTGAGTAATAGAGTTACTAAACTCTCGACGGCATATGAAAAACAATATGTAGCCATACGGTTTTCAATCCAACAGTATCCTACCTTTATCAGATTTAATCTTAAAAAAAAAAGAATGGTACTCGCCGCTTGAAGATGAAGGCTCCATAGGAACAACAAAGTCACTGGTATTATCAAGCAATGACTTCAAGGGACACTGAGGTATATCCAATATTCCAGCAGGATTTATGTATGACTGGTACAAAACTTTTGGGGATTTTTGAAGTTCCCTACGAACTTGCCGACGTTTGCCCTTCAGCTGATGAGAGAGTGACGACATCCGATTATATCCCGCCAAAACCGTTGGAGTGTCGAGTCGAACAACCGATTTTTTTTCATCGCTTTTGTGGCATGTGGTGAACGCTGGAGTCTGTGGTCCTTGGTGAGTGGAGGACTGTGTGTGGTGCTGGGTGGGTGGCGGAGAGACTGGTGCTGGGTGGGTGGTGTAGAGGGTGTGGTGCTGGGCGGGTGGTGGAGACTTTGTGGTGCTGGGTGGGTGGTGGAGACTTTGTGGTGCTGGGTGGGTGGTGGAGAGTGTGTGGTGCTGGGTGGGTGGTGTAGAGGGTGTGGTGCTGGGTGGGTGGTGGAGAGAGAGTGGTGCTGGGTGGGTGGTGGAGAGAGAGTGGTGCTGGGTGGGTGGTGGAGAGAGAGTGGTGCTGGGTGGGTGGTGAAAGAGAGTGTGGTGTTGGCTGGGGGGAGGAGAGACTGTGGTGCTGGATGGATGGTGAACAGTAAATGAACTGGAATGGGAAGGTCATGAGAAAGGGTGGATGACTGAGAAATTAAAACCTGAGGAGCAGGAGTAAAATGGTGAAGGTGGTCGATGACATGGAGGCAGAGCAGGCTCAAGGGTTCCTGCGGTGAGGATGTCCAGCTGGGGGGTGTCCAGCCAGCCGTGGAGAACTCCTTCAGTTCTAATATTTCCTCTCAAAAAATTTGTTCAGTTTTCTCAAAATGAAAATTGTAATTAACCATCAAATCTGACAGGTTTGCTTCACAGTCTTACATGAACGAGTAAGGATCACCTGAGGGCAGTCGCGACGTATCCTGAAGACGAAATTGTGGTATAACATGTTGGTGTTCATCATGACAAATCGTTATGGCAACTGTGCTCAAGATGTTTGTGCTAAGAGAGTACCACAGAGCAAATATCTTGCCCATAGTTTCAAGGGTTAGAATCCGTTTCAGGACGTGACATCTGCAGAATCTTCTCATGCAAGAAGATACCAGAATCTTTTCCCACCAGTGAAGACAACATGTTTTACAACTGAACCTCCAACTCTCTCTTGTGTGCTGTCTGATTATGACAGGTAAGAAAAACTGTCAGTGTTTCAACATGAGGAGAGAGATCCCGTGTCAGGAAAGCGCTCGAGGATCACTCCAGGGAGAAATTAAAGTTTCCATAAATTTCATCATTTCTCTTTACCTCTCACCATGTAAGACGAGACGGATGTCACACCAGCAAAGTGTTCTTGCTGACCATCTCTTGCCATATCGCTTCCAGGCAATGGTGTGAACGTAATAAATGGCTAAACAAAACATATACCAGCGTAACCACTCCACGCTAGTCAAATAAGCAGGTGTAGTGGGCCATAATAAGTCTCCTGGAGCTCTTGATGTGGCTAACTCTTAACTGATACAGTGGTTAGCACATCTACGTAACTACAAACCAATGACATGAAATTCTGTTTTGTATGGATCCAATGACAGTCTGCTTATGACTCGCTATTACATACATTCAGTCTGTCAATTCTTTCACAAAATTATGAATCATATCTTCTTACAAAAGTATTTGCGTCTTCGGCATTCAGTACAAAATATAGCAGATGTGACGTATCACTTAAGTAATTAATAGAGAAAATGAAAAACAATATCCCACTTCAAAAGTACTTTCATAAAGTCAGCTTACTTTCTTTAACCTTGACAAACAACTGCACGTTATCCAGGTACATTTTTTACAGCCAGTGGTTCACAGCCTCTCTAATACCACGCCCTTTTAAGCTCTTCTACGACTAGATCAGTCTCACTAGAATGAAAGGTCTATTTCTTGTCTCTAAATACCCCAAGAGCATTCTTTCTTTCATCCAGAACAGATGTCCTGTAGTTTCTTTACTAAGTCCCTGTACTGCCAGTGAAGTGGATAAATGGTTTACTGTGTTACACAGGAACCAATATCTTCAACAGACATATGCTACCTAACGAATAATATTTCAAGGTTAGGAATCTTGATAACTCTAGCAGTTTGAACATTAGGATCACCTTTGCTTTTGTCATTTTTATCAGGATTTACCCTTATCATGATTAAGTGGTAGGATGTATATCCGCAGAGCGTCTGATTATACTGAAGAATTACATGTTAGTGATATTGGATCAGTTATTGTATTAACCTTTACAGTCTCTCATAGTCTACCATATCCTTGTCATCTCTCGCAACAAGAAACACTTGGTGAAAATTCTACATGTCCATAAAAGTCATAAACACCGACGTTCCAACTTGGTTTACTAAACTTCCATCAGAATTTGAGCCAACATTTACAGATGATTTGTACAAACCATTGTCTCTGTTATATCATCTTAACCATACCATTGTTCCGAAAGAACTCGGGGATTTTTCAGTCAGACGAGACGGCAAAGACTACTGATTGCTCTAATCAAGGCTTTCTCATTAACCCTATATATATATATATATATATATATATATATATATATATATATATATATATATATGAATGGCTGGGTTGACGGTGGACCGACTACCACAACTAGGATTCGAACCTATGGGTTTACTAAGCATCAGTATGTTAAGTGATTTGTTCTTGAAACAAATATGAATTTCACTTACGCACTTTAACAACTACATTTCAAATATTCTGTTTTTGTCATTAAACACTGTTTAAGGCAGACGAACATTTTCGAGGCACTCTACTAACATACTCATTATACACCGCTGACGAGCAGCGTATAAATATTTCAAACAAAAATGTAGTCTGGATGATTCACGTTTCAATATACCCACATTCATACACTCATGATACGTGTAAATAATCATTGATGTCATGCACGAGTATCTGTAATCCTTCTGTCATCCTCTCATCCAGTACATTTGCAACTATCAATTAAAGTTGCACTCACGCCTGTCATTCTGCTGGGCTTATCCATTGAGGGAGAAAACCCTATGTTGAATATTTAGAGGATAAAACCAAGCGGTGAATATTTCATCCACTCAAGTCTCTACTTAGTTTACATGTTTACATGAGTTTACATGAGACAGACAGACAACAGGAAGCCTGAGTGATCTACGACTGGATTGTCTGGTTTAAAAAAAAAAAGTTTAACTTGACAGGAAAATGCAATTCCGCTCAGCAGTTTTTAAGCAATCACCAACTCCCCGCTGCTGCTCATTAGACTTCAACTGTCCCCGTTATCACTGTCGAAACCGTGTTGGTTGTCCGATACAATTTTGTGATCTAGAAACGTAACAGTTTCATCTCGTATTATTTTTTTCCATCCTTTTACCTAACGCTGACGTAAAGCTAATTAGACGATAGTTCAAGGCACACTTTTTGTCTCCTTTTTTATATTTAGGAGTAACATTTACGAGTTTCCAGTCAGTTGGTACCCGGTCATCCGATAGAAATTTGTTCGAGTATTTTTGTTAAATTTTTGTATACCCTGACCTCTTCTTAAAATCTTGGAGCTAAGTTATCTGAGCCGTTGGATTTGTTAGGATTTAATTGGTCCAAGTATCTAAGTACTTCAGAGTTCTCTATTTCTCTAATCTTAGATTAGGTTAGGTTAGGTTAGGTTTAGCCTTGGTTGGGTCATGTTAGGTTAGGTTGGGGTTAGCTTCTTTTTGGGTTGGGTTGAGTTAGGTTGGTTTAGTTTAGGTTAGGTTAGGTTAGGTCAGTTACTCGGTACTCTGAGTGCAACCAATTAAAGGCGGAATCTGGTAACACCTCCGGAAGGGCATGGGGAGGAGTAGAGTGGCTAGGCTCAGAAGCATGTTCTCCACTTCAACTGACTAAATGATATATTAAAGACAGAGAGAACACAAACCACATACATAGATTGGGAGGATCGAATCAGTGATCACACATTCTTAACTAGGAAGATCAGAGATACAAAGATGGTGAAATACCTTTACCCGGGATCAGTAACGCCTGTGGGAATGGACACAGCTTTGTAATGCTTGATCACTTACAAGTGATAACCTTTAATACGAAAGTTTAACGTATTTTTCCCTCAGGCGAACTTTGTACAAATATTAGCAAAACACATTTGTATGTTAGATATACTCTATTTCTAGATTATATCTTTACCCGGGACGTGTAACACTTGTGTGGATAAGCACTGCTTTGTAATGCAGAATTCATTACACGAAGTGAACTTTAATAACATAGGGTTGTACATCACATTGTTGAAGAACATTCAATAAATACGTACACCGAATTTTTACGTTAGATGCAAGTCATTTGTTTGAAGTAAACACAAGACACTATAGTGAGAGAAAACGGACGTATGTTTGAGGTAAACACAAGACATTATGGCGAGAGGAAAGGGACGTAGAGACAAATATTTTGTTATAAAGATGAATTACTCCTGCCTTAAACTAGCTCTCTTGTACTGGATTTGTTTTAGGTACCCAAAGGAAAGTATATCCTGTGGTATATAATTGCAAATGTTTGTTTCAATACTTTTTCCGTTTCTCATATCTTACTGATTCTGGCTTAAAGACCTTGGTTCTGGATAACCAATGAAATGTAACACATGACATATGTAATACAAACAAATCATTTATCGCAATAACTGTTATATTTGTATCAGATTCTTTAAGTCCTCATTCAAGTTTGTTAATATATAAGGAATTTTTCCGACACTTTTCGATGCATACATATATCTATCTTCACGTGTGTAAATATATGTATATCTAAATCATTTAGTTTTTTTTTTTTTTTAATGTAAAGTGTAATGTAACCATCAAAGGAAAATCATAAATTCCCGGAAGCAGGCACTGATTTAGTTTGTCTAAGCTTTAACGACCTTCCCTCTACACCATCTTTGAATATGTCAATATTTGAACTAAGCGAGAAACTGTCATGTTCCTTCAGTCTCTTCCCATACTTAGTTCTAGAGCTACATGTGCCACTTACATTTTCTAGTGCCAATGTCAAATACTTCATCCGTTTACGTTTTGATATTTCATCTAAATACGTTATAAAGCTGAAGCAAAATCTCGTTTAGTCAGCATAGCTTTTTGGTTCGGTTTATCCGTATCTAACCCGTCTTCCCTGCTAATTCCCTCACCTCCTTCTTCTAGCTGTGTTTCTGAGGCGGTTATCGTATGAAAAAAGGAGTTTCAGAATCCCTCTTATGCTCTCTGATCTATTCCAAAATATACTGTCACAATTTTCTTACAGAAATCAAAACCTAAAATAACACCATTAATACCCACATTGTGCTTACTGACCTGACCTTCTCTACGATAATGGTCACACGTGCCAATAGATATCTTTCAAGGTCAGTGTCATGTCCAGAGCCACAGGAATAGGACGGTGTGTGGGCCTACATGAAACAAGAAAATGTTAGAAAAAGAAAAGGTAGTATGAAGTAGCACGTTCGCTTTCATAACGCCATTATGAATTGATTCATTCCTCGTCATTGAAGCAGAGGAAGAAGTACTATATAGTCTCCGGCGTCCACGTCTGTGTCTACGTAAATGCCCACACACTGATTACGTTTATGTACGATCTCAGTTCTCAACCACTATTTGAAGAATGATCCTGACACTACATTTGCAGATGTATAGTGACGAGCGCTTCAGCATCCCACCTCTTACGTTCCAGGAGGTGAACTTTTGAAGTGGTAATTTATCTTCGATCTCTTTAGAATCCGTCCGACCGTAAAGAAAGCAGATTTTCTCCCGATGTTTGAAGTATGGATAACAAAAGTAAATACCTAGGTAGCAGCAGGCGGTTACGAACATCTGCTGCACTACGACCATTGCTGTGTTGAAAATAGATCTCATTTTCATCACAGAAGTAAACACTAGGTTAACGCCTTGCAGATCATCCTACTAGGGGATGTAATCCTGCCACAGGCTAACTCCATAACTTTGCCGAAGAAAAAAAAAGTCTTGATGCTCAAACAAGACGCTTCCTCCTCTGCATAAAGAACAAGTCACCTTTTTAGGTGGTAAAATAAGAAGTCTAAAACTTTCCCTATACTGATTTTGCACTCTTTAAACATTCTTAATCACAAGGATGTCTGCGTTTTCTGTATTAGATAACGCAAAGAAATAAATCGAGAGCCCCACAAGACGTACATAAGGTGGTCTCAAAAGGGTCAGTAGTAAAACAAAATCATCTCAGATTCCATCACCACTCAGAAACACCGCAGTTAAGACTGTTTATTACTTAGATCATTCAGCACACTGCCATGCCGTCTGGGTCACTCACTGGCGACCAGCCATCGTTACCATAGGGATAAGAGACCACGGCCATATCTTGATCACTTTCATCTTGTATGTCTCATTGAGGAATATCCAATAAAGATTCGAGGAACAGTTCATGATGACCCAGTTGTGGCTACTGCTGCAGTGCAGGCTAGACTGGTAGATGAAGCTGGAGGTGCAAACGTGGCCTACTGAGGTACACATCTCTATGCTAACATACGAGATCCAGCGTTGGTTAAATGACAATCAAATGAACGTCAGTTATATAGAAAAGTTTAACATCTTACGTTAAAATGAAACAGAACTAGAAAGGAAATCCGAAGCTAATGAAATTCTTGTCCGTTCAAAATCCCAGGCCGTACCCTTGTTGGGTTTGACTTTTTTGAGTGGTTTTCCCAGAATCACGATCAGAGATGTCAATGAAATGAACGTCCTTCAAGGACAGAGATGTGTTGCTATCATTCTTTTTACCTACGATGAACGGGATGAATATCTTTTCCTGCAGTTGATTCCAACATGAATGTTCATCTTTGACAGTATCATTTACACACATTGATTCCCAATCTAGTGGAGCAAGAAAATAAGTCAGGATGACGAGATGACGGTCAACAGTATTATTGGTACTTTTTCCTAAAAGGATCAGGTCTTCCTTGAGATCAAACTCATACTAAATGAACAAAACAACAGAGCAATGGTTTATACACCAAATCAGATAGTTAATTCCACCATCATTGAACGAAATACACCTAGCTCGATGGCTAATTGGGCACCTAAGGATAAAGCTCATTATGAAAATGCAGAACAAATGAAAGAGAAAAAATGTTATTTAGTCTTTCGATTCTTGCATCAACATTTCAGACTGCGTCCTGGAAATGCTGAGACAATTACACTGTGGTCTGTACAATCTACAATTTCAGAGAAGTCGTGATACGTAATCCGACTCGACTTCTATATGGGCAAATATGATGGGGAATGGAGCTAGTTATTTGATAGGCAAAAGCACACAGTGAAAAAGTTCAAGGAACCTGTCAAGATAAACACACACGAACCACTACTCTGAGAGCTCTGCAAGAAATTAAAAAGCATGACGATAAAACATGGTAATGTCCACTCAACACCATTCAAAATATAATGCTGTATCTAAGCATAATGATGGAGGAACGGCTGATGGAGATGCTTATATCCTTTTCCAACCCAAATCAACCATAATCAATGTGAAGACAAAGCTTCATGACAAACTTTGTTTATACATGTACAAAGCAGTCGTGTATTACCTCAGGTTAGCCTTATGAAGACCTGAGTCATTTCTGGCCCGCAGCAACACACTAGAAAAGATATGGAAACACCTGAGAGTCATCCATACAGTTGAGGTGATCACGTTCTGAAACTGTTCCACCTTGGGTCGTACCATCGTGCTCAGGGAGTTTACCTTATGACCCACTTGATGTGAACATTACAATACAAGACTATACACAAAAGGAGGGGTGGAATAAAGGAAAATTCACCATGTCTAACGAAAGGTTCATCTTACGAATTGTCAGCACCTTCCTCGCGTTTGATGGTGGTAGTCATGCATTCATCTTCCGTTATCTTGAATATCTACTCAGACCAAGACACAAGCGTTCATCATTTAACCCAAGAGAAAAGAGTCACAGTTTGAGGTTACGGAGGGAAATTTCAGAGTTAGCACGTCTCCTGTCATGCTGGTCGCTCGCGCTGGACCAGAAAATGCAACACAAAAGTGTTTGTGTGCGAAACGGAGAGTTCGTGCTTGCTACCTGCCCGCATTAAAGAGATATGCACTTTCATCCAGCAACTGCATATAGTCACGGGGTCAACACTTTGTCTGCATTTTATAGCCATGGGAAAATGTCAATACCTGCAAGTGGGACGAGGCTCTAGACACAAGAGATTCTGTCTGAGCGTGAGGATCTCCTGCCCACTAGCACCACATTCACCAGGCTCCTAGTAATGTCTGTTCCTTGCTTTATCCTGTGATGAGAACAAGAACAACCTATATAGGCCAAACGCAGGCCAGCAAGTGCAACTTAATTATGTTATTCACATCAGAAGCTCCCCAAAACAATCTAGCTCATACTCCTTCCATATCACAAGGTCTTAATTATCAAGGGTGGATTCCCAGGAATTACAACCATGCAGGCCCACCTCCTCCGCCACGCTGTGTTCTTAGATACGAGTCAAGTATGGGACACTCGCCTTTATCATCAATGCCACGCTCGTGAGGCCAAGTGCTGCCCTCTGTCGTTCTGACTACGCAAGAATCCTCTTAAAAAATAACATAATGGATCACACCCTAATTCTCCTACTGATTCACGCAAAATGATAATATAAAATACAAACACTTTACCACATCATTCAACAGTGAAAGAATAGTTAACAAATAGTTGTGGGTAATATAACCTCGTAAACTACAGGGGTCTTACAAGAGCCGAACTTCTTTAGATTTACTTTGCATCAAGTTTCTTTGGTAACAGGTATACTGTCATCTTCGTTTCGTGTCATTCAGAAAGTAAAATCTATATATATGAATGTGATCAGGACAACCAATTGGGTTATCGACTGAACATCTATAAAGCTTCAGAAGGAAAAAAAAGACAAGAAAAAATCGATCTCTAATACGATGTTTCTATGAAAGCCATTTCAGATAATGACTCCATGAGATTGAACCCATCATTTCAGATGATGATATTACGCAAGCGAACCCATCATTTTCGATAATAACCCAATGTGACCGGACCCATCATTTCAGATGATGACCCCCATGGAATCGTACTTTTCATTTCGTGAGGTATTTCTAAATTTAAACATACGGCTTCGAAACGACGTAGATGTACCTGAACAAACCATATCGTGCAAATAATAATCTCAAGATCCGAAGGGAAGTAACTGCACTAAATCTTGACCAGGGTTGACCAAGGAACCTCCAGCGAGCTGCTTATCGGACGCAATACAGCCTTCGGCTTTCTCTGACATCGAGGCATCCAGTAAGCCTCGAGCTAGCTACCTTAGGAGAAGGGTCTCCGTGCATTAAGAAGCTGGAGGAAGCCAGAACCACAGCCTTGTCCACGGTGGTCAAACACAATACGTGCGAGGTGATATGAATCAAGACGGGCAACTCCTACAGAATACTGTAAAAGCAGAAAGGAAATACAAATGTTCATCGCAGGAGCATAAAGGATCAAGAATAAAGAGTCGTGTGAGTTACATGATATCAAATGCCATTTGAAATACAGGCTGTGTTTCTGTATCTTGACTGCCAACAACCCATGTAAGACACAAGAAAAAAAAACAGAAGGAACTTTAACCTGAAAGGGAAATTTAGTGTATCTACTTATATGGGGTTAAAGCGTAGCAATCACCGCAGAAAAATTCAGTTATGAAGAACGAGTCGTGCGAATTACTTGTTGTGAAGTATTGTGCGTTAGACAGTGTGTGTGCCGTGTGGAATTAAAGTCAGGCATCTATGTATGAGTGAGGCTGAACAAAAGAGACAGCTCCCTGGGCTAAGAGAGTGACTGAAACGCTGGCTTACTGAGTAGCTGTCAGCCTAAACCGTCTCGATAACCAGGAAGATAGTCTTGATAATATACCTCCCAGGTCGGTGGCTCCCTGCCACCCACTACTTACCAGGGGGAGAGAGAGAGAGAGAGAGAGAGAGAGAGAGAGAGAGAGAGAGAGAGAGAGAGAGAGAGAGAGACACAATAAGGAAGACCACTCTCGTCCACAGCTTGAGTTGTGACGCCTAAGTTTTAAAGAGTTCTTGTGAGTGGGCAGCGTGAGTGAGGGAGGGAGGGAGGGAGGAGACGCTGCGGGGGTTCAGGGGCTGGCATGACTAGCAAACATCACCAGCGGAGAGGCTATACATGCTTCATCCTCCACTACCTCACTATCACAGTCAGCCTCATTCATCTACTACGTGCAAGGCAAACTGCTGCACCACAAGGGTATGACCCAAGAGCTCGATGGTGTATGATCCTTGGGGGATGAAGTCCTGGACTTTAAGCTGACGTTATGGTTAGATGATCAGAGACTCATCAGTAATACTAAATCATTGAACAATAGGATAAACTCGAGTGAAAATACATATAACCAGAAATTCCATCAGCCTCGCACAACTGGAAATATCTTCTTGGCCATTGTCTTATAGTGAAATATTTGTGCTGTTATCCGTAGAGTACTATTGCACTAGTTGAGATAAAAATATCAGACTAATGCCCCAATTTCTAGACCCGAGAAGCATGTCTGGAAGGAAGTGGTCCAAACACAGTTCTGTCAATCTTACGCTCGGGTTTTCCATTAATGATTCTGAGCACAGTATATGCCATAAACCCAATGTAAACTGATCGTAAAGAAATCAGGGTGGGAAAAACAAATGCCTCCTTTAAAACGATGACCCGGATGTTAAGAGAATGACTATTTGAAACACACACACACACACACACACACACACACACACACACACACACACACAGTTGGAGCTGTGGAGGCTCCTGAAAAAAGGGTACTGGAGCAATCATAGATATATAGAAAAAATAATTGTTTTAATACTTTCTATCGACTTGACATAAGATTGTAACAATGACGAAATGAAGATTACAAACAGAAAACTGAAAAGGTGTATCACGAAAGTTTGTCAATAATGGCTGGTGTTCGCTCGAGGGGTATTGTAGGTAGCGCTGTGAAGAGAGCAGTGTAGCGCCGGGTGGAATGCGGTCAGATGAGCAATTCACCTCGCACCTGCTGCTCCACACCTCGTCAGCCACACCACAATACATACGTGCATTGGACCATAATCCTTACTGAACTTCGGTTACGCCAGAGTCCTTGTTCCTCATGTATTGGTGGGTCAGGAGATGAGCTTTTTTCCCCCAAGGTTCTGGTGGCAAAGATCCTTTTTCCCCAGGTACTGGCAAGTTGGGCGAGAGGCCATGTTCCTCAAATGCTGCTGGGTCGGGAAGAGGAGCCTTATTTCCCAGGTATCGATGAGACGGGCGAGAAAACTTGTTACCCAAGCAAGGGTTAGTCGGACGAGGAGCCTGGTGGGTCGGGCGAGAACACTTTTTCTCCAAGTATTGGTGGGTCGGGCGAGAGGCCTCGTTATTCAGGTGCTGGGGAGTCGAGCGAGAAGCCTTTTTCCTGGGATATTGGTGGATTGGGGGAGATCCTTGTTCGCAATGCACTGGCGGGTCTCACAAGACGCCTTGTTCCTCAGGTATTGGTGGATCGGGCAAAGAGCCTTGCTTCTCATTGATTCTTGTTTACTTACCTCTGAACTTTCCGAGTGTCATGCAGCCTGAAAGGATCTTGTAAACAGGCGAGAATTTCAAGTGCTCTTTTATCTTTCTCGCGAGTTACATACATATCTCGAGCTCCATTCGTTATGCTGAACGTATTTAGTAACTTTCCTTTAACGTTCATTAGATAATTCTGTGGCTTACTAAGAGCATCAACTAAGAAAATCATATATGTTTAAATACCCCTAACAAACCACAATAGCCATCGAGCTATCCTTTACGTATACCACTTGATCTCTCGTCACGACATCAACTGTAAACCGATATTCAGTTTCATTGGCTGTGTTCATTTTTTCAGTTTCCTCAGAATAGCACTATGATGTTTGTACCAGATTTCTGTCTGTTAAACTCAACACAGTTTCGAGTTGTCGCCGCAACATAGTGCGTCATAGGTTAAAGAATGAGGATACGGACATATGCACGGTGACTGCATGGACCTCGACGCGCCCTTACGATATTCTCTTTCGCCTTTCCAAACTACAATTTGGAGGGACTCTCATACACTAGGTTTATCCTGTGTGCCCATCTCGAACATGCAATGCTTAAAAGCATCACAAGAAAACAAGGTTACTATCAACCTTCTTAATGTAGTTTGCTGGCGATAACTTGAATTAAGGATACTTTAAGAAATGTATCATACGATGTTCAATGTACAGTTAAAGAAGTTAACTGAAATCAGTTTTCTCAGTCTTAAAACATTTTCTGGCATGACCAAGTTTCCCTCACCGAGAGAGATGAAACCAAATACACATCTATGGCACTGTTATCATAACGCCTGGCTAAAACACTTTCGTTTTTGTTTCGTATTCCAAACACTCTGACATACAGATTAGAATTTCTTAGCAAGATATTGAACGTCAACATATTCATGTTTCAACTTTCTTCTTAGTAGGATCCTCCCCAAGGCGTGTGCTTCCTGACCTAATCGATTTAGAATGCTAAAGCATCTGTCTGGTGCAAATCCATTCACCGAGCGTGGGCACGGAGTGGGTGAACTCATTTCAGAATTTTCAAGGTTTTACAAGGCAATGTTCCAATAACTGAAGACTGCTAACAACACAGAGATCCTTTACCTATTCCGACAGCTGGTTAACCCTGGCGATCCCCTGAACCTTCAAACCACTCTCCTGTTTAGATCTTGTGAGCCATCGGGGGTTATAGATGTCGATTCAGAGCTTCAGTGCAGTGTGGTTTGAAGGTTTAAAGGAAAGTAGATGTTGTTCCACAGCAGCCAAACCCATCGAGGCGTAAAATCAAGGCTTTCCTGTAGTAAGGGAACCTGGGCCAGGAGGCTCCACTAATTCACTGACTCGACCCCTTGAGGATCCAAGTACAATCCAATTACCACACCTAACGTCCTGTATGCCTGCCTCCCTCTGTGCCTCAAGTTCCTCCCAGACATCTCAGATCTCTGATCTACTTTGCTGCCAACACAATCTCTGTCTGGTAACACCAGAGCCCTGAGGCCGAGCCAGGCTCCAGGTGCACAGCAGCCATGAAAGCGATCATGAATCATGACTCGTGGTGATTTTATTACGGAACATGGTTGAAACGGTTTTCATTTGTTACACGAAAGTATTCACAGCATTCACTCAAGTTTCACATTTACGTCATATGATTAGGTAATTTTTTTGCAAAGGTGAGATATCTTTTATCGTTGATTTCAATTAAATTTGATAACTACACTTTTCGTCTCGTCATAAATTATCACAACTGAGGTTTGCTTATATCAACGGAAATTCCAATATTCCTGGCAAAGCGTTTTGTCCTGGGATTGCGCATGTGTCGAGTCGGGTGTGTAAGATGGCCTCCACGAGGATATAATGACGCCACTTGCCATGTACCTGTCTTCTTCTGTTGCCTACCATATCCAGCTCATTCTCAGACTTCCTGTTCCTTCTTTTCTGTCCTATCGATACGCTGTGACTGACCTCAGTGTCCACTGTCAATTACACATACTGTCTCTTAACTGTCACTTCGTGTTGCTGTCGTCTTTTGTGTTCTTCTTCACAGTAACCCTTACCTACACTACGTTACTGACCATCTGATTTTATTCACTACAGATTCCGAGTGACAAAAGAATGTGGCAAATCCCTTGGCGTTGAGGCACATTAATCCCTACGGCGGTGTTGTAATGCTGGCCTTCCGGGGTTTAACGTTACATGTTGGTGGTGTATCACGAACATAGAATGAAAAGATTACACAGAGTTTTCCCGGTAAGCAGAAGAGATCAGCAGCTGAGAATCTAAGATACTGGTAAGAATTCACATCGCTTCGACCGGGATGATATCTTGTTTCTCAGTCACATTGATCTAACTTTTAATCACATCTGAATCTGGGATACTTATATAGTGTGGAAAATAACACATATCAGAATAAACCGTGATGTGCTTCACCGTAAGAGAGCCGGAGAAGGTCAGTTACAGGTCTGATGTAGTTACTTTTACTGGTGGCATTGTGAGCGACATCACTAAGGGTGATGGCATCACTCAACTTACTAGAAGCCAGTGTGTCTGGCCGAGTGTGTGATACTCCCAGGCAAACAGGATGAAGACCACTGGCTCTTCTCGTCGCTCGAGCAAATATTTTTACAAATGACTTCAAACATCAAAAAACCATTGGGTCGTAACGAGGTTGTTTGTGATAGTGGAAGAGAACAGAAACTCACAGTTAAGCGTGGCAAGAGTAAAAAGGCATGCAGATTTTTCCAGGTGAAAAACATGCAGAAGCTCTTGGTTGAACTAGTATTTCAAGCAACTGCAAATGCTAACGTATTTTCAAAGACTTATCATTGTATATCAAATAAACTTGTGTTAAGGAACTCGATTCCCGGCTGATAAGTGCCCAAAGAACCACCTACCTCTTGACACTGTCGCCTCACGAAGTCAGAACTTTTCAAATTAACATCACTTGGATCCTCCATCTAAACTACAACATAATAACACTATGTAGATGCATTAGGGTCATGTTGGGGTCACGGCTGCTGGTAGGTACATTATCTATATTGCTAATGGACATAATGCCAACCACTATAGCGGCAGAGTTCTTATCCACGGTGATGAACGGACGTGAATCCTGGACATTTCTTCGCCAACTCTGCTGTTCCGACACCTCTCTCATATCATTCTCTTATTCGTACTCTGGTCTCCCATTAATAAGAAATTCTCACACAGCCCTCCGTGTGCTGTTGTGACTCACGCTACTGAAATGATGATGATGAATGACGGTGAACCCTGTCACTTGTTCAGCCTACAGGCAGCAAGAGCCCTCCCCTTAGCAACACCTCCAGCAAATGGCTGACACCTGAGTGCGTCTTAACAAGGAACACCCAACATTTTGTGGGTCAACCTACAGCCAACCTGGTGCCATCATGCATAATGTATGTTCAGATGAGTTATATATCTTTCACTAAAGGTACTCCTGCAGCTTCAAGGCTGCACTCCTTCCTGCAACAGGGAAATGATGGACTCCTTTGTAATGAGAAGATCCTCTCGACGAGGTTGTACTCCCTTTCATTCAGGGATGATGGTACACAATCTTGCTGAACGTGGCTTTTCACCCGCAGCACAAAGCGGAACCACAGGCAAACGGAGTCCGGTAACGCATATATCATATTTATAGAAAAATAGATAGATATGAATATACAGATGTGGATAGAGAGATAGATACAACAATGCAATTCAAACCCTGAAGAGCTCTCCTGCAGCAGGTCCTGACAACATATCAAACTTCTACAAACAGTACTTTTGCACAGTTGCAGGCCAAGCAGTTTCAGACATCTACCACCAGTCATGGCTAAACAAAAAAAAAATTGAGTTTGGAAACTTGACATTATAATACTCATTTCAAAGCCCTCCAAATCACCTCCTCATACCACCCTATATGATTTATGTCTTCGGTATTCAAACTTTGTGAAAAACTGATCCACAAACAATATAATCTACTCTAATCTACACAACACTGCTTGTGACCAAACCAACCTACCACCAATTTACACACTGACCTCATACAACAAATCGTACATGGCTTCAACTTGCAGCAACCCCAAAGTAGGAATAAAAAGCTTACCCCGGCATCACACTTCAACAACCTAGACTCAAAAATCTCTCTTCCCCCTCCCCCAAATAGAGACAAGAAAATGCATATCGAAATAACCTGAAAGGTATTAGCAAACAGTCTTCCAAACCTGATCTTGAAATCCACCACACCAGACATACACTCATCTGAAACTTCACCGTCCAGACATGAACGAGTTACCATTTCTTGCATGCCTTCTAGACACCACCCATATCACCAGCATATCTTACAAACACAGATTCGCCACATTACAAGACAGCCCACCCATGCCCAAGATGCAACCTCCATGCTGAAAACACCGAACCCACCATCAACTGTATTGTGCTCTCACTACAAAGACGTAGACACAACATCTTCACACTTCTTTTATCCGTGGTCTCATCCGGTAGACGTTGCTGGGTTCCTTAGCGCTGCCATGTTCCCACAAAAGAAGCTTCTAGGGTAGTAAGGTCATGGCATTTCTGATATCGATGAAATGATAGATAGATCTCAAGGGGTTTTGGCTGTACGAACGATGAGGGTAAGACTTGAACATGCAAACGTCATCCTGTACTGTACACAGATGCGTCCAGTGAATTCAGAATCAATGAATACGACTCGGTGTTGTCCAGGTAGAGTTGGTAAGCATGAATGAGAGACAAATTTCCTAATAATCATGGTAACCCCACTTTACAGTTATCAAAATAGAAATACGAAGTAGATACAACATTCATTATGACAAATGACAGAAAATGTCACTTGCAACAGATATATTACAGTATCATGAAAACAGGGACAACCACTTGAGTTTTCAACATCCTTCGTCCATGGCGTTATATTGTTTTACACAAGAAGTGGTAGGATACTTTTTTGTAGTGAGTTTCATGGCTACAGAAGAAGCTTCGTGATGTAGATATCTAACCCAATCAATGCCAGACTTGTAACAAACACTTTCCAAGCTAAATCTATTCCAGATAATATTTCGTTTGTTTACAGAATGTTACCACCGTCTTACCAACAGCCTCGCAAGAAGACAGCAACCTACATCTTCATGCAACAAACAGCGGGGGAAAAAAATAACTGGAAACCTTATAACTGTGTAACTGCATTTACTGAGACTTGGTGGGAAGTTAACAACGCTGTCGTGGTGACCACTATTGCTGTCTAAGGTCACCTTGAATGGCTTGCCTGGAGTGATACAGTAAATAGTCGTGCTGGGTCATGGATGTTTGTAGATACAGTATAGCCATGCTGGGTCATGGCTGCTGGTACACAGAATAGGATCATGCTGGATCATGAGTACTGGTAGATACAGTAGGGTAATTCTGAGTTATGGCTGCGAGTAGATAGGGTAGGGTCATTCTGTTGTAGTGTTGGGAGATAGAGTAGGTGTCATGCTAGGTCATGGATGCTGGCAGATATAGTAGGATCGCGGTAGGTCATGGGTGCTGGTAGATACAGTAGGATAATGCTAGGTCGTGGGTGCTGGTAGATTTAGTAGGATAATGCTAGGTCGTGGGTGCTGGTAGATACAGTAGGATCATGGTAGATCGTGGGTGCTTGTAGATACGGTAGAGTCACGCTGGGTTACGGTATCAAAGTGATGAAACATGTGCCTTGTCACATCGTTGAAGGTCACGCAGGTAATCATACTAAGGTCTCGGTAATAAGGGCGCTGAAAGTCAGTCATACTGCCATGATATTTAGGGTGACACATGCACACCAAACAATGATATAAAGGCGAGTCATGCCGGGTCATGAGGAGGTCTATAGTGCTGGAGATGGCATGGGTTAGCCATGCAAGGACACGGTCAGGCGCTGGGGTAGGGGAGTGTGTGGAGTGGAGATACAAGATCATACTGGATAAGGGTGAAGGCTATGATACATGCGTCATACTGGACATACGATAATATGTATGATACGTCATGCCAGATTACACTAACAGGGATGTTATAGAATTAGTTATGGATGGGACACACGTCATACTGCATCAACCCTAACAAGGACGATGCACGTCATACCGGATCACGGTGACATCAATAACACATAAGTCATATTACATCGCGGTGACGGGGATGATCCACACGTCATACTGGATCACACTGACAAGGATGATACATGCGTCATACTGGGTCGCGGTGAGACGGATGATAAACACGTCACACCAGATCATGTTGAGACGGATGATAAACATGTCACACTGGGGCATGATGACAAGGATGATAAACACGTCGTACTGAGGCATGATGGTAAGAATGATAAACACGTCATACTGGACCACAGTGATATGGACGCTATACAGTCATACTGAGTCACGGTGGCAAGGATGATAAACACATGTCATACTAGATCACGGTAACATGGATGATATACACAAATCATACTATGTCCACAGGAATGATGCCCACATTATACAGGGTTACGACGCTGGGAGCGACCGTGACATATCATAATGGGTCACACCGTCTGTGTCATGTAGCGGTATGAGAGAGAGAGAGAGAGAGAGAGAGAGAGAGAGAGAGAGAGAGAGAGAGAGAGAGAGAGAGAGAGAGAGAGAATGATACTGCCCAGTGGTGCAGGTGTATGGAGATGTGCCATAATGTTCATTACGGGGGGTGATTTGTACCAATTATGCGTCAAGTTATTGTGTCCTACTACAGCACAACTCTCTCGTGCACAAGTGATGTTTCCCGTTGTGATTTACAACACCACTAGGACTCCTCGCTGGCCCACCTCGTTAAATGAGCAATGACTGTGGTACCGTCAAGCGCAGCGACGCAGGAAGATGATGGGTAAACCTCATGCAGGAAACACAGACCGTAAATATACGTCGTAGCGTATCGGTCCCTAGCACGTGCATTTACGTCAGAGTCAACGAAGGGTTCAGTGAAAAATCCTGAGCGTTCTCCCAGTCTCACCTGCCGCTGGGTATGGAAATCTACCCAGTTCACCCTATAGTGTTAGTCTGACGAGAAAATATTCATTAACCTCGCGAGCACTACACAACGATCCTCGCGCATTCCGGTACGATCCTCGAGCACTATGGTATGATCCTCGAGCATTACGGTACGATCCTCGAGCACTGCAGATCGATCCTCGTGCACTATGGTATGATCCTCGAGCACTACGATTCGACCCTTAGGTATGATGGCCTGGCGTATGACCTGACCCAGAATCCTAAAAACTTCCAGGTTGATTCTTAAGTGTTACAACATTTCTTCTTTCGAAAGTGTTCATCGCCCAGGATGTGAGATGGGGCGCGTGACAGTAGCAGGCACACAACACAGGGAAGAGAAGAGGCCAGTTCCTCCCACAGGCAAGACGCCAGGGAAGGTGAGGGCCATATAACATATGGCTATGAGGCACCTGACTCTCGCATCATATATCAACTCGTACACTTTCTCTCCACCACTTCGTCTCGCCTTAATCTATCTTGTTGACCAACCTCTTGTTTCTTAATTCTCTCTCTCTCTCTCTCTCTCTCTCTCTCTCTCTCTCTCTCTCTCTCTTCTCTCTCTCTCTCTCTCTCTCTCTCTCTCTCTCTCTCTCTCTCTCCTCATCACTTTATTGTCTTCTACCCTTTCCCTTCTACTGATCCCCTTGTTCGTGTCTACTTGTGCTCACTCTCCTTTCTCCCATGTCTCATCCTCCCCTACCCTCACTCTCCTCTGTCCCACCTACAATACTCGTATCCCCCTTTCGTGTCTCTGATCTCTGCTGCTACATCTCTCATTCCCACTCGTCTGGTCTCAACTCCTGCTCCAACCGTCATCATCTTTCTATCATAATCTCTCTTCCCCTGGTCTTGCACCTGGCTCCCTCCTGACAAGGTATGGCAGGCGTGTGGCTGACGTGGCCTGACATTTGCAGTAGCGATGTGTGTGTGTGTGTGTGTGTGTGTGTGTGTGTGTGTGTGTGTGTGTGTGTGTGCTTAATCAATCATACTTTCCCAGTCAGTTTATTCAGTCTTCCACCACTCATACTGTCAGAGAATTTCTTAACATCCTTTTATCACAAATTTCTCGCGTAATTTCATATTATGTCCTCTGGTTTTCTCCCCTTATATACACCTAGAACCGTTCACTGCCTTCGTTATCAGCCAGATTTAAAAACTTTCAACATGTGGGCAGGTCACCTCTAAAACCTAGAATGAAATCTAATGCCTTTAGCCTTGTGGTTCAGATTTCTCAATACCAGTACCATCTTATCTATGCTCCTGTGGACCTTCTTTATCAGTTCTTTGTGCTTCTTTCGATGCTGTAACCAAATTTCACAAGCATATTCTGGTTTTAGCTTCATGTTGGTTGTGAACAGTTTCCTATTTCCTCATCCATGAACTTGAATACAGTTCTAATATCTACCAACAAACAGATGGAATCCTTAACTAAGATGCGACTCCGGCGACGGTTATGAACGATGTCAACATATATGCCTCTCTCACATACACAGACTCCTACAGCTTATTTCCTGCTAGACAGTTATCATACTGAAGCGCTCTTCCGCTGTGACCTATCTTCATTAATTTACTGCAGGCATCTATCTGGGTCCCCTTGTAAGTTGACGCAATCCTCCTCGCTTTTCACTTCCCTCAAGTCCTTTGTGTCATCTCTGAACATACAACATTGTGTGTAATTTACGTTCTTGACGGTAGTTCCCTCTTACATAATGCCCCTTGTGAGACTGGGGAAAGACAAGAAGGAATGCTAACCAATTCCATATGTAACAGACAAGCATGGCCAGCCAAGCTGCTACCGTCTTTGATGAGTACGAACGTGGCCCCACAATTAAGGAAGGAGCTCCAGTAACGTGGCGCGCACACACCACACAAAGACAAGTTCTTGTCAAAGAGAATCAACAAGTGGAAGTCCATCAATATGCTCAACGCTAAATTAGAGCAAGAGGGCTCAGAGGTACAGCATGCCAGATCAGATGCCAATGTCTAGACTGTCCAAACTGCCGTCAGCTTAGCAAATCATCACATCAGAGTTGGTCGGAGGTGACATGACCCTCTCGTCTTGCTGCGCCTTGATGCACGGATCACGCGTTTTAGACTTCATTCCCAAACCCAACTGAGGGTTTGGGAAAACTAACACGATGCTGAGGTGTCAAGCAACTTGAACAGTCACTTGGGAAGGATGCGCGAGGCAGCCTTTTCTTCATGTTGTGACACTTCGCCCCGCTTATCTGACGTTGTAAGTCCCCTTTTTTCTTGAGGATGGCAAAATCCAGTCTTTACTTCTTGCAGGAAGTTGCCACATTCAGCACCCGTCTACAGGGCGGTGCGACATCACAAAAGGAGGTGGAATTGCAATGGTCTATATGTACCTTGACGAGCTGGGTGAGGCACTAGATAACCCTTCAATTGTTATTCCTCTTCTACCAGAAGCTGTGCTCAAGCACATCCTGTGTGTCACTAACATCAGCTGCTGCCCAGTATCACACCCCTCGCGTCTATCATCAAATGCAGCAGTGATGCGGAATGGATATACTGGCGGAAGGAAGGGAATGGATGGCCTAGGACACACGATATTTCTGTCTTCACTGACTTACAGCCAGGTTCCCTCATACGTCCCAGAGTCCGGCCATTCTTTGCAACCGCAAATGTGGCTGTGACACGCGACGATGTGGGTGCATAAAGTCTGAGCTAGACTGTGTTGAATGCATTCTCTAGAGTAATGTGCCTCAACCTGACACAGAAAGTGGACACGATAATGAACGCTAGGGGTTCAATATCAGAGATATGTCATGATATCTTATGAGCAATATTCTTAGTAATGATTCCCAGACTTATGACCATTACATGTTGTTAATTAATGCATTAATGAATGAAATTACTACTATAATGGGACAGCAATGGTATTTACGGTAATTATCTTTAGGAGACAAGAAGAGAGGAAACCAGACTGGAGATGAAAGGATAGTGTGAGAAAGATTCTGAATGATTTGGGCCTGAATATGCACGAGGGTGAATAGCGTGCAGGGATAGAATGAATTGGAGGAATGTGGTATAGAGGAGGCTTGGCCTGTCAATGGACTGAATTGCGGCATATGAAGCAGGCAGAGTAAACCACGGAAAGATCTGTGGGGCCTGGCTGTGGAATAGGGAGCTGTGGTATCGGTGCTTTAAACATGACAGCTAGACAATCGATGCGAGCGAATAAGGCCTTTTCTTCGTCTGTTATTGGCGCTGCCTCGCTGACGCTGGAAACGAGAGAGAGAGAGAGAGAGAGAGAGAGAGAGAGAGAGAGAGAGAGAGAGAGAGAGAGAGAGAGAGAGAGAGTTGACTCACAAGAAAGAAATCCATGTTCTCATCCCCACAAAAAAAAAAATATTAATGAGCTTCAAAGTAACATAAATCACTCGTGTATCAGCTATCAAGTTAACTACCGGTACATCAGCTATAAATGAGTACAAAGGCTTACATTTTGGCCTTCCGATCTACTGTCTGAACAATAACTGGTCTATCTACTAAATTGTAGCTGCCAGCAGTGTTGTCTTAATTGAAGTCCGGACGACGAGTCTTCGTTTAAGATGTAATGGTGAGGGTAAGCAAAGCGTCTAACTTCGTATCTGACCGTAAGCTCCACTTGGTTTATTATTTTCATTTAATTTCCTTTGTTATGCCTGTATGCTAGTGACAACTGCCACTTAATATTCAGTTGTCTAATTAAGCTAAATGCCATCATATATGCACATACACGATCCTCCCATGATGTACGATACTTGTTTCTGACAAATGTAAATTGTTCACATAAATAAGTTATTAGTTAGAATGTTCTTATAATCTTCTCTCTCAAGATATGCGGTGAGCGCGATGCGCTTGCCCTACTACTGGCAAAATTCCGTCGTAGGTGAGTTTATCTCCACTCCTTTCGTCTCCTTTTTTTTCTACTTTTACTCCCTCCTTCTCTACCTCCTAGCCCGTCCCTACCTCACTGAAGTCATCTTGACTGTGATAAAGGGCAGGTAAACGTTTGGCAAGCATCGTGGCTGCCTCCGTTCCACCAGCCACAGTGCTCCTGTACACCGTGCGCCGCGTCTCGCCCACTATATGGACCCAGTGCCTTCATCACCTTCGACCCACCTCCCAAGGTGTTCCTGTGAACCAGGTGCCACGTATTGCCCACCACCTCCAACACTCCTTATGGTGCAAGTGGCGCAAATTCTCATCCCATGTCCTTACCTCTAACAATTCTTACTAATCCTCTGCCTCTATCATTGCAAGTAACGGAAGCATTTCATTTTTTCTCCTCTTTACGCAATATATCTTTCAACCTACTCTCGTCTGTGACATCAGTTTCTTCTTCCTATGCGCATTACCTTCATCCTAAATTCTACTACTTTTATAAACGACAGTGACAATACCTTCCTTCACTGTCCACGAGTTAGTAATGTGCTGTATCCCTCCCAACTCCCTTTCTATCAACACTATACCTGCTATTTTTACAATAGGGGTAAGCGCTGTCGTACATGTCCCCTTCATATTTCTTCCTTCTACTTTGACTTCAACCGTCCATCCCACCTACTTCATTTCTGGTAGAGTCAGAATTCTTTTTGTCAGACTTTTCTTGAGCCAGCATATACAACACACCACCATCATTTAACCATCCTTTCTACTCTCTAGTCTAGATAGACAACAATCATCTAACTATATCCATCTACCTGCCACGTTCGAGCTTAACGGCTTCGGCTGAACGTTTTACAAACACTCTAAGTTATGTCTCTGCTCTTCATACACCCACCAAACACCTGAGCCTGATACCATTATTGAAGAACCTCATTATCATTAATCACACGTAATCTTCAACCTGTATTTGGAGAGGCGATGCTTCTACTGTCAAAACGTTCCTTGTCGGTCAGCTGGCAATACAATATGTGTTTTGAGTAAGTTAAAGAGGGTCAAGGTGGAAAGATGGAAGACATAGAGAGATTTGGAATAAGCAATGACCAACAACAATGAATAAGCACTGTGAAAAAAAATGTTCCAGATTATGTTACAGACCACAGTGTTCACAAGTGCGAGTACAGAATAATAATTCCATGAGGCAAGGTCGATTGAATTAGACTAGTATGAGGCTTTGAGCCGAAAAACGTTTATAATACTGAAGCAAAATTTAGTAAGGTTAGGTTAGGCTAAATAACTTGGTGACAAGAAATGTTCTGGAGATATAGTAACTGTTCCAATGATTCGCTTTAGATAATGAGATTCATGCTACTTATGGTATTAGCCTTAAAAATTTCAAAAGACAACTTATGAAAAAGAATAGCATTACATAAACTGAGGCCAATACAATAGCACTACACAATATATGCCAAAAGCTTCCCCAAGTGCAGTAGAGATTTTCTTCCTCGTGTAATTTTCCAAACGTTTTAAAACGTTCCAAATCTTACCTCGAAGATCCACAGGGTCACCAAACACTTCAATACCACAAGAGCTGGGAAAGTAATTTAGAAAAGTATCACTCTGTCCCTCACTGGCACCAAATGCACCTGGATGAAATTGAGGATGATGCTTAAGATGGCTAATAAGACAACTGGAACTTTAAAAACGGTTATCTAAACCTCAGCTGAACATATCATTTAGTAAAATACTTAAGCAAAATGAATGACGCAGGTAAATGATTCCCTTCTATGGGTTTTCCTGAGCATCTACCACGAAGACCCATCTGTATAATATCTAACCAACACTTGATATGAGCCTATCTGGAGAAACCTTCAGTAAAAGCGTGAGGTCCCTTGAAGTACGAAGTTCCTGAAATGTGAAGTCCATTGAAGTCAAGGTCCCTGAAATGAGAGGTCCCTTTGAAGTGCGAGGTCCCTGAAATGACGTAACTTGAAGTGCGAGGTCCCTGAAATGCGAAGTCCCTTGAAGTGCGAGGTCTCTGAAATGTGAAGTCCCTTGAAGTGCGAGGTCCCTGAAATGTGACGTCCCTTGAAGTGCGAGGTCCCTGAAATGTGAGGTCCCTTGAAGTGCGAGGTCCCTGAAATGTGAGGTCCCTTGAAGTGCGAGTTGACAGTTAGACACAAAGCGTGACGTATGGTGATGCGAGACGCGCCTAACAAACGCCGGTACAGATATTCGCTCTCGCCGGATCCTCTCCACTCCCAACAAGCCTGCAACCTAGACCTTAAATCCTACCCTCACCGTCCCAATATTCTCACACAACTTGGCATCCTCTTCCAATAACACGCTAATGCTCATGAATAATACATGAATGGTGTAAGTCACGAGTTGGGCCATTAGCCGGAAGACTCTATTACGATCAGAATTCCCCAGGGGAAGAAAAAAAGAATCCACTTATCGGAGCAGACGCTAAATTTAAACGATAACTGGTAATTTTCAGCAGCAACGCCTGCTTTTATAGATAGATAGATAGATAGGAAGATAGATAGATAGATAGATAGATAGATAGAGAGAGAGAGAGAGAGAGAGAGAGAGAGAGAGAGAGAGAGAGAGAGAGAGAGAGAGAGAGAGAGTTCCTACGAAGAGATTCTGCCACGAAGCAGAGCTAGCGAGAGGACGCACGAGCAAATAGGATAAACATTTACATAGGGCCCATGGGCCAGTGATAAGATTATACGCCAGTTCAATACTTTATACTAACAACGTATTTAAGTATACCAGGTTGGAAGCCTAGGGTCCTGTCTTCACCTTGGGAACATAGACTGCAACCTTTACTTCCCATTACACATAACTTCTCGCCTTGATGTTATACTAGGGAATCTCTGCACCCGTAATGATCTTACGATCATCCTGCTCTTGATCTAAGTACAGTGAGCCTATTCTAGGTGATGCCTCTCCAGCCTGAGCTCCTTCCTACTTCAGGTCAAGATGTCTTCCCTGTTGGCTGGGAGGTATGTCTGTCCTCCACCTTAACGCCGGTGTCACTGCGCAGCCGTCGCTGTCCCTCCCTACACCCAGGCAGGTAGTATCCAGGTCGGTGGCTGCCTATAACCTACTGAGAGAGAGAGAGAGAGAGAGAGAGAGAGAGAGAGAGAGAGAGAGAGAGAGAGAGAGAGAGAGAGAGAGAGAGAGAAAAAAAAAATTATGGGCCTAAGACAAAACGTTGGGCACAATTCATTATTATAATTAACATCAGGTTCGATTACCGTAATCATTCTGTGCAATTAAATGTTAGATTCGCTACATCAACACTGGTACATTTTTGCTAATTTGATAGATTCATAATTAGACAAATACGCCATCATTCTATTGTATTTAGATAAAGGAAAACTTGGGTACATAAACATCAAGGCTACTTTTATCATAGATTAAAGAATCACATCAGAGTGACAGTCTATGTACGATGAAGAATATATATTTCATTTTTATTATACTTTGTCGCTCTCTCCTGCGCTAGCGAGGTAGCGCAAGGAAACAGACGAAAGAATGGCCCAACCCACCCCCACTCACAAGTATATACATACACGCCCACACACGCATATATACATATCTATACATTTCAACGTATACATACATATACATACGCAGATTTATACATATATATACATGTACATAATTCAAACTTGCTGCCTTCATCCATTCTCGCCGCCTCCCTGCCATACATGATATAGCAACCCCCCCCCCTAACGTGTGCGCGCGAGGTAGCGCCAGGAAATGACAAGGCCACATTCGTTTACACTCAGTCTCTAGCTGTAAAGTGTAATGCATCGAAGCCACAGCTCCCTTTCCACATCCAGGTCCCACAAAACTTTCCATGGTTTACCCCTGACGCTTCCCATGCCCTAGTTCAATCCAATGACAGCACATCGTTCCAATTCACTCTACTCCTTGCAAGCTTTTCACCCTCCTGCATGTTCAGACCCCGATCGTTCAAAATCTTTTTCCCTCCATCCTTCCACCTCCAATTTGGTCTCCCACTTCTCGTTCCCTCCACCTCTAACACATATATCCTCTTGGTCAATCTTTCCTCACTCATTCTCTCCATGTGACCAAACCATTTCAATACACCCTCTTCTGCTCTCTCAACCACACAATTTTTATTACCGCACATCTCTCTTACCCCTTTTATTACTTACTCGATCAAACCACCTCATCACATACTGTCCTCAAACATCTCATTTCCAACACATCCACCCTCCTCCGCACAACCATACCTATAGCCCATGCCTCACAACCATATAGCATTGCTGGAACCACTATTCCTTCAAACATCCCCATTTTTGCTCTTCGAGATAACGGTCCCGCCTTCCACACATTCTTCAACGCTCCCAGAACCTTCGCCCCCTCCCCAACCCTGTGACTCACTCCCGTTTCCATGGTTCCATCCGCTGCCAAATCCACTCCCAAATATCTATAACATTTCACTTCCTCCAGTTTTTCTCCATTCAAACTCACCTCCCAATTTACTTGTCCCTCAACCCTACTGAACCTAATAACCTTGCTCTTATTCACAGTTACTCTCAGCTTTCTTTTCTTACACACTTTACCAAACTCAGTCACCAACTTCAGCAGTTTCTCACCCGAATCAGCTAACAGCGATGTATCATCAGCGAACAACTGACACTTCTCAAGCCCTCTCATCTATAACAGACTGAATATTTGCCCCTCTCTCCAAAACTCTTGTATTCACTTCCCTAACAATCCCATCCATAAACAAATTAAACAACCATGGTGACATCACGCATCCCGGCCGCAAACCGACATTCACTGAGAACTAATCACTTTCCTCTCCTCCTACTCGTATTCGATAAAAACTTTTCACTGCTTCTAACAACTTACCTCCCACACCATATACTCTTTAATACCTTCCACAGATCATCTCTATCAACTCTGTCATATGCCTTCTCTCGATCCATAAACGCTACATACCTAATCCATCTGTTTTCTACATATTTCTCGCATACATTCTTCAACAAAAAAAAACCTGATCCGCACGTCCTCTACCAATTCTGAAACCAAACTGCTTTTCCTCAATCTGATGCTCTGTATATGCCTTCACCCTCTCAATCAATACCCTCCCATACAATTTCCCAGGAATACTCAACAAACCTATACCTCTGTAATTTGAACACTCACCTTTATCCCCTTTGCCTTTGTGCAATGGCACTAAATAAAGTGCGTAAGACAAGGGAGCAAATGGGAACTTCAGTAAAGGGCGCAAATGGGGAGGTGATAACAAGTAGTGGTGATGTGAGAAGGAGATGGAGTGAGTATTTTGAAGGTTTGTTGAATGTGTTTGATGATAGAGTGGCAGATATAGGGTGTTTTGGTCGAGGTGGTGTGCAAAGTGAGAGGGTTAGGGAAAATGATTTGGTAAACAGAGAAGAGGTAGTGAAAGCTTTGCGGAAGATGAATGCCGGCAAGGCAGCAGGTTTGGATGGTATTGCAGTGGAATTTATTAAAAAAGGGGGTGACTGTATTGTTGACTGGTTGGTAAGGTTATTTAATGTATATATGACTCATGGTGAGGTGCCTGAGGATTGGCGGAATGCGTGCATAGTGCCATTGTACAAAGGCAAAGGGGATAAGAGTGAGTGCTCAAATTACAGAGGTATAAGTTTGTTGAGTATTCCTGGTAAATTATATGGGAGGGTATTGATTGAGAGGGTGAAGGCATGTACAGAGCATCAGATTGGGGAAGAGCAGTGTGGTTTCAGAAGTGGTAGAGGATGTGTGGATCAGGTGTTTGCTTTGAAGAATGTATGTGAGAAATACTTAGAAAAGCAAATGGATTTGTATGTAGCATTTATGGATCTGGAGAAGGCATATGATAGAGTTGATAGAGATGCTCTGTGGAAGGTATTAAGAATATATGGTGTGGGAGGAAAGTTGTTAGAAGCAGTGAAAAGTTTTTATCGAGGATGTAAGGCATGTGTACGTGTAGGAAGAGAGGAAAGTGATTGGTTCTCAGTGAATGTAGGTTTGCGGCAGGGGTGTGTGATGTCTCCATGGTTGTTTAATTTGTTTATGGATGGGGTTGTTAGGGAGGTAAATGCAAGAGTTTTGGAAAGAGGGGCAAGTATGAAGTCTGTTGGGGATGAGAGAGCTTGGGAAGTGAGTCAGTTGTTGTTCGCTGATGATACAGCGCTGGTGGCTGATTCATGTGAGAAACTGCAGAAGCTGGTGACTGAGTTTGGTAAAGTGTGTGGAAGAAGAAAGTTAAGAATAAATGTGAATAAGAGCAAGGTTATTAGGTACAGTAGGGTTGAGGGTCAAGTCAATTGGGAGGTGAGTTTGAATGGAGAAAAACTGGAGGAAGTGAAGTGTTTTAGATATCTGGGAGTGGATCTGGCAGCGGATGGAACCATGGAAGCGGAAGTGGATCATAGGGTGGGGGAGGGGGCGAAAATTTTGGGGGCCTTGAAGAATGTGTGGAAGTCGAGAACATTATCTCGGAAAGCAAAAATGGGTATGTTTGAAGGAATAGTGGTTCCAACAATGTTGTATGGTTGCGAGGCGTGGGCTATGGATAGAGTTGTGCGCAGGAGGATGGATGTGCTGGAAATGAGATGTTTGAGGACAATGTATGGTGTGAGGTGGTTTGATCGAGTGAGTAACGTAAGGGTAAGAGAGATGTGTGGAAATGAAAAGAGCGTGGTTGAGAGAGCAGAAGAGGGTGTTTTGAAGTGGTTTGGGCACATGGAGAGGATGAGTGAGGAAAGATTGACCAAGAGGATATATGTGTCGGAGGTGGAGGGAGCAAGGAGAAGAGGGAGACCAAATTGGAGGTGGAAAGATGGAGTGAAAAAGATTTTGTGTGATCGGGGCCTGAACATGCAGGAGGGTGAAAGGAGGGCAAGGAATAGAGTGAATTGGAGCGATGTGGTATACCGGGGTTGACGTGCTGTCAGTGGAGTGAATCAAGGCATGTGAAGCGTCTGGGGTAAACCATGGAAAGCTGTGTAGGTATGTATATTTGCGTGTGTGGACGTATGTATATACATGTGTATGGGGGGGGGTTGGGCCATTTCTTTCGTCTGTTTCCTTGCGCTACCTCGCAAACGCGGGAGACAGCGACAAAGTATAAAAAAAAAAAAAAAAATATATATATATATATATATATATATATATATATATATATATATATATATATATGTATATATCTTACGCAAGTCCTGGCACTACCAGGATCTCTTTCCAAAGGTCCCTGCCGCCCAAGGGTCCTTCCAGTAGCAGGGGAAATTTGACTTCTTTGGGATGATATGCTCTTTAACGAGACTGTACAGCCTCTCCCAAGGTGACTTTCTCTAACCACTTGGTGCTCCCATTCTTAATCCTATGTCCCTCACTATAATCTCTTCCTATAGGAAAACAACACTGGTCTTTATGGACACAAGCAAGACGTCCAACTGCTCTTTTGGCAGGAATAGTCTTTGAATTTGCGTTTATGTTTGCTGTTTTGTTCCGCTTCTTTTGGTTTTCAACCAAAACTTCTCGGAAACATGCACTTGTACAGTCTATTGCAAAGAAGGTTGACGGTTCTGACCTTCAACTATAGTCCAGTTGCTTTGACTTTTATTTCCAAAGTCTTTGAATCCCTCATCATCTCACGCTTCCCTAAACATGTCGGAATTAAGACTCCTCTCTGATCAGCGTGGCTTTCATGAGGAAAGGTCAGTTGGTGACATCCTTTCCCATTTCACTAATGTCTTATGTCTATATAAAACTCAAGAATTCTATGTTGTAGCATCTAATACACCAAAAGCTTTTGACAGGGTTTTGTGATCAGGGGTTGATCTCTCTTTTGGCTTTCCTCCCTTTCTTTGTTCCTTTATATATGGCTTCTTCTCTGACCATTTTGTCGCAGTGACTATTTCAACCTCCTCCTCTTTCCTCAGCAACAGCGGTGTCCTCAGAGTTCTGTACTGTATAGCCTCGTGCAATCTTCCTCCATATTATAAACAGCGTAATTACCGTTGATATCATAGCTAGGTGCACGTTAACGTCTCAACACTGCACCCGTCCAATGATTTCATTTCCACTTTATCTTCTCGAGCACGATCAGTCTCTCGTCTCGTCATAACTTCCTCCATAATCTCAGACTTGGACCGGATTTCCCAATGGGGCAAACGCTGCCTGGTCAAGTTAGTGTCTCGATGACCCAAAATCTGCCGATTCTCTCTCTCTCTCAGCCTCCTCACAACCTTTCCTTCTCTTAAGATAAATCCCTAAAGCCAACAGAGAACACAATTAATATACAAGATATCATAAATATATAAGTCTTTTTAGAAGCTACACACAGCACAAATAGCCAAGATAGCCTTAAGGAAACTGGGAATCCTTTTCAGAAGCCGTAAATTATTTTCTTTTGTCAAATTCAATGAATCTGTCATCTCTCCCTGGCTGACCATAAAACTTGATACACTTGCCCTATTCCGTAGGGCTGGTTCACTTTCCCTCTACTGTAATTCTTATTTTGGTTTCTGCTGCCGGAAATGTTGCTTACGTGCCCCGCCATTAGCTAAACAACGATATACACAGCAAGTCACAATGTCACATGATTACTTTGTGGCTGTTGGCAACTTAGCGTTGCGTCATTGTAATAACTGTTTCTTCCCTAACACGCTAAAGCGTTGGAATTCTTTACGGCCTTTATACCTTTCCTAAAAACTACGGCTTATCCCTTTTCTAAATGGCACACTTTCCAATACTCCACGTTTTTAAATCTCTCCCTCCCTTTATCCCTTTCCACATTTCAGTTAAGGCCTGGCATTCATGTGGGTTTTTGTTCTTGACTGGCGCCTCCAACATGAAAAAGAATGTTGCTGAGAGCAGCAAAGGTGTGATATGTCCGACTTGCCTGCACTCATTAGATTGTTTCGAATGATACCAATCTCGTTCATATTGATAACCCCTTGAGCACAACAGCACGATGCCTGAGGACGACGGTACGAGCTTTGAATACGGCTGTACGACCAGTTGGCATGATAAAATGGCTTTTGACCTTACCCTTAAATGGCAAGACAAAGGTCAAATCATCAAGACGAAGGGTTTAACGTCGTGCACAAGATATCCTACCGTCGTGATAACAACGGTTAAAAAAATATATACAGTATTCCTAAGGATGATACAGACCAACATGACAGACATGGTTACTATTGTTTCTGTCTGGTAGAAAGCCCTACGTTCATAAGGAAATCTCTTCTCCGTACACGTTTATGATACCCTCATCGGCATCCGCCACGCAGACCCATGAGAGTAAATGATTCTGACTCCAGGTGAACTCTGATGGGCTGCAGACTAACCAACCTGCCTGGAGGCAATGGACGCAAACCCTTTTTCCTTTTCGTTCCTTTCTTTCTTTTTTATATCAGCGGCTCCAGTCGAGGACAGAAGTTCACGTCATGGCCAGGCCTTGACTATTACTTAAATGTAAATGAAAGGGAAAAAGAAGAAACAAAAGGAAGTATTTACGAGTTTTGGAGGAAGTGAAAAACGTGTCTTTTAAAGTGATCTAGGTCATATTAATTGGGAGAGAGATAAGATGGTAGGAAGTTCCAAAGCCTCGAGGTGAAAGCCTCGTAGTGAAAGAAACGGTTATCAAAAAGGCTACTTCCGTATATGAATCATATAACACCATACCTATACATATCACCATATGTGATATATTGACGATATACCCACAGGACACACAAGTACCAGCATGTGATGATAAACCCACAAGTGATACCGTAACACAAGTGACGTCATGTCATACCCATCTCATACCACAATTAACCAGTTGAACAGCATCCATAATATGCCATGCTACCTCCACGATCTTGCCATAACCATGTGTCATGCGTTTGTCATGCGAGCTGCGCCATACCGGTATGTTGTGACATTCCCCGAGGAGGTCACTCCATTCTGATACGTCATGCTTAATCTATGTATCATCACATACTCATGTATCAAGCCACACCTTCCTGTGTCCCCATACCTGGGTCGCGTTATGTGACACATTCACAACCCGCTTGCTATTCCATGTACGATAAACTCCACACCCGAGCATCATACCGTCGTGTCTCACTCTATACACAAGTGTCACACTTTATTCCCAAGCATCACAATGTGTCCCTCCATATCCACCTTCAAGCTATCATCATGCGTCATCGTACACCCAGCGCCATCTCTAGACTTACGCCCTACATCATAAACATGTGTAACTCCATGCTTATGTATCACTACATACCTCTCATGTATCACACCATTTTGACGTTCTACTTAATCGCGTATAGATGAAACATACCATATGTGTATGTATGACAACATTATGGTGGCATACTGACAGTATGTTAACCATGTTTCTCACGCCTGTAAAACTGACCTTATGAAGCTGAAGGACATATTACCATGTGATATAATCTCTAAACGTTAAGAAAGAAAAAAAAAATCACCAATAACCTTGATCTCTGGCCTCATCAGTAGCTCCGCCTATCTCCCTTGAGCACCTTAATCCCCAATTATCTTTTCTTATCCTTCTGAGCCCAAACTAATCACCGGTGACTGGGGCTCCTCTTCATTCTTCTAATACTTATCTACGGCCAGATTTCCGTCAACACTCATATTTTTCCCTCACTTCCTGCGAGAGATGAACCACTTCCGTCAACGGCTTGACTCTCGCCATTCTCCACACATTTACGTTCGTTCCGAAAAGTTCCGAGTTTCTAATCAACATCCAGCATCTCACACCTGTGGAAAAGCTGAATATTCTCACACCTCCCGTGAACACATAAATATCACTTTTCGATGATCAAAGACTTCTGTTATCACCATCTACAAAGACATGAACTTCACTTTCCGGTGGCTAAAGAGATCCTTTATCGCTGTGTAGGAACACATGAACATCATTCTCCAGTGACCACACAGCTCTTCTATTAATGTCTGTGAATACACGAAATCTTTAAGACACTCATTTGTATCAATCCTTAACTCTTTCTTCACTGGCTTTACACACTCCGCTCTGTTCGTTCTTCCTGTGGGCAATGAACACTTCCCTTCCCAGTTGAGAACACCAATAAATCCATTCCTTCCTCTCAACACTCCTCTTTTCCCATACTTCATGTAAATATCATTTTATGAACCATTTATTTTCCCAATGATTCTGGTGAAAATTGAAAAAAAAAAAATGAATTCCAGTGATAGTTCTAAGGGGTAAAAATTGACACGCTATTCCATTCTGTAAGGTCTCCACGTTTCCTTCAAGTGCGGTGAACACTGAACGCCCTCTTCCCAGCTAGTGAACACTCAGCTCTCACGATGCTTCCTATCGACACAAACATTTCCCTCTCTCTAGGTAACTTCTTAATTATTCCTTTACTTCCCAATCAACTTACAGATAACAATGATCTCTCTTTCCTAACTTCCTCTAAACTCTGAAATCCTCATTTACTGCCTGTCATCACTGATCAATCACCTCACTTCCTCATCACAGACTTATTTTCATCTACTGTGAACACTGAACACTTCATTCTCTTGAACAATTATCTCTTTCTTCCTGTAAACACCCGGCTCTTCCCTCCCTTCCTTTTCTTATTCGTCCGTCACTCTCGGTTAAAACAGAATACTTCCATATCTTCTCTCCATTCCAGTTTTTCCCCACACTTCCTGCAAAGTGTGTATACAGTCCAAACTTTCTATGAATATCAGGAAAGTATGTAAATAGCCCACATATTCTATGAATACCATCACTTCCCACACACATAGTGACCAGCGGGAACTTACTCCATTCCATAAATAAGTGCCACTGGTCCTTCTATCCCTGAAAAAGGACCACTTCCCCCTCTCCCTGTAAACAACTGCTGTTTCATTCATCCCCAGGGAACATTCTATGTCAACATGGAAATCGTCTTTCACTTCCTAATCAAGTTATTTTTCTGCCTAACTTCAAGATGCAACGCTTCTTCCACTTGGTAGAATTATCGATATTTCTCTCACTTCGTGTTAACGCACGCCCCTCATTTTCTCCGACCAAAAAAATTTCCCCATCCCTTTCTTGAACAAAGAACACCTTCTAAGAGCAATGAGCTATTCGCATACACGCTGTGAATAATTAACATATCCTCGAGAACAATTAAGAAACTCGACCTCCCTGCAATAATGATGACCTCCCATGCTTTCTCTGAGCAATGAATATAAACACCTAACACCATCCATACAGTCAGTGAATAGTGTACACTTTCGAAACATCCTCTGAGCAACGAACACTTTCCCCGCTTTGACGTGGTGAAGCTGTCAGCGTTCCTGACCGTGACAAATTCACGGGCCGCCCAGGTTGGACCTCGCAGGTTCGATCCTGGTTGCGGCAGTCGGTCCACAGTCAACCCAGCTGTTCATCGACCTGCAGGAATTGGGCGATAAAGAGAGTATCTGGCTCAGGATAGGGTATATAGCTCAGGATAGGATATATATATATATATATATATATATATATATATATATATATATATATATATATATATATATATATATATATATATTTCTTTATTTCTTTACTTATTTCGCTTTGTCGCTGTCTCCCGCGTTAGCGAGGTAGCGCAAGGAAACAGACGAAAGAATGGCCCAACCCACCCACATACATATGTATATACATACACGTCCACACATGCAAATATACACACCTATACATCTCAATGTACACATATATATATATATACACACACAGAAATATACATATATACACATGTACATAATTTATACTGTCTGCCTTTATTCATTCCCATCGCCACCTCGCCACACATGGAATAACATCCCCCTCCCCCCCCATGTGTGAGAGGTAGCGCTAGGAAAGACAACAAAGGCCCCATTCGTTCACACTCAGTCTCTAGCTATCATGTAATAATGCACCGAAACCACAGCTCCCTTTCCACATCCAGGCCCCACACAACTTTCCATGGTTTACCCCTGACGCTTCACATGCCCTGGTTCAATCCATTGACAGCACGTCGACCCCGGTATACGACATCGTTCCAATTCACTCAAAATCTTTTTCACTCCATCTCTCCACCTCCAGTTTGGTCTCCCACTTCTCCTCGTTCCCTTCACCTCTGACACATATACCCTCTTGGTCAATTTTTCTTCACCCATTCTCTCTATGTGACCAAACCATTTCAAAATACCCTCTTCTGCTCTCTCAACCACACTCTTTTTATTTCCACACATCTCTTCCACACATCCCTTACATTACTTACTCGATTAAACCACCTCACACCACACATTGTCCTCAAACATCTCATTTCCAGCACATCCACCCTCCTGCGCACAACTCTATCCCTAGCCCACGCCTCGCAGCCATACAACATTGTTGGAACCACTATTCCTTCAAACATACCCATTTTTGCTTTCTGAGACAATGTTCTCGACATCCAAACATTCTTCAACGCTACCAAAATTTTCGCCCCCTCCCCCACCCTATGATCCACTTCCGCTTCCATGATTCCATCCGCTGCCAGATCCACTCCCAGATATGTAAAACACTTTACTTCCTCCAGTTTTTCTCCATTCAAACTTACCTCCCAATTGACTTGACCCTCAACCCTACTGTACCTAATAACCTTGCTCTTATTCACATTTACTCTTAACTTTCTTCTTTCACACACTTTACCAAACTCAGTCACAGGCTTCTGCAGTTTCTCACATGAATCAGCCACCAGCACTGCATCACCAGCGAACAACAACTGACTCACTTTCCGAGATCTCTCGTCCACAACAGACTGCATACTTGCCCCTCTTTCCAAAACTCTTGCATTCACCTCCCTAACAACCCCATCCATAAACAAATTAAACAACCATGGAGACATCACACACCCCTGCCGCAAACATACATTCACTGAGAACCAATCACTTTCCTCTCTTCCTACACGTACACATGCCTTACATCCTCGATAAAAACTTTTCACTGCTTCTAACAACTTGCCTCGCACACTATATATTCTTAATACCTTCCACAGAGCATCTCTATCAACTCTATCATATGCCTTCTCCAGATCCATAAATGCTACATACAAATCTATTTGCTTTTCTATTTTGCTTTTCTACATTCTTCAAAGCAAACACCTGATCCACACATCCTCTACCACTTCTAAAACCACACTGCTCTTCCCCAATCTGTTGATCTGTACATGCCTTCACCCTCTCAATCAATACCCTCCCATATAATTTACCAGGAATACTCAACAAACGTATACCTCTGTAATTTGAGCACTCACTCTTATCCCCTTTGCCTTTGTACAATGGCACTATGCAAGCATTCCGCCAATCCTCAGGCACCTCACCTTGGATCATACATACATTAAATAACCTTACCAACCAGTCAACAATACAGTCATCCACTTTTTTAATAAATTCCAATGCAATACCATCCAAACCTGCTGCCTTGCCGGCTTTCATCTTCCGCAAAGCTTTTACTACCTCTTCTCTGTTTACCAAATCATTTTCCCGAACCCTCTCACTTTGCACACCACCTCGACCAAAACACCCTATATCTGCCACTCTATCATCAAACACATTCAACAAACCTTCAAAATACTCACTCCATCTCCTTCTCACATCACGACTACTTGTTATCACCTCCCCATTAGCCCCCTTCACTGAAGTTCCCATTTGCTCCCTTGTCTTACGCACTTTATTTACCTCCTTCCAGAACATCTTTTTATTCTCCCAAAAATTCAATGATACGCTCTCACCCCAACTCTCATTTGCCCTCTTCTTCACCTCTTGCACAACTTTCTCTTGACATCCTGCCTCTTTCTTTTATACATATCCCACTCATTTGCATTTTTTCCCTGCAAAAATCGTCCAAATGCCTCTCTCTTCTCTTTCACTAATATTCTTACTTCTTCATCCCACCACTCACTACCATTTGTTATCAACCCACCTCCCACGCTTCTCATGCCACAAGCATCTTTTGCGCAAGCCATCACTGCTTCCCTAAATACATCCCATTCCTTCTCCACTCCCCTTACCTCCTTTGTTCTCACCTTTTTCTATTCTGTACTCAGTCCCTCCTGGTACTTCCTTACACAAGTCTCCTTCCCAAGCTCACTTACTCTCACCACTCTCTTCACCTCAACATTCTCTTCTTTTCTGAAAACCCATACAAATCTTCACCTTCGCCTCCACAAGATAATGATCAGACATCCCTCCAGCTGCACCTCTCAGCACATTAACATCCAAAAGTATCTCTCGCGCGCCTATCAATTAACATGTAATCCAATAACACTCTCTGGCCATCTCTCCTACTTACATACGTATACTTATGTATATCTCGCTTTTTAAACCAGGTATTCCCAATCACCAGTCCTTTTTCAGCACATAAATCTACAAGCTCTTCACCATTTCCATTTACAACACTGAACACCCCATGTATAGCAATTATTCCCTCAACCTACACATTACTCACCTTTGCATTTAAATCACCCATCACTATAACCCGGTCTTGTGCATCAAAACCACTAACACAATCAATCAGCTGCTCCTAAAACAATTGCCTTTCATGATCTTTCTTTTCATGCCCAGGTACAGATGCACCAATAATCACCCATCTCTCTCCGTCAACTTTCAGTTTTACCCATATCAATCTAGAATTTAATTTCTTACACTCTATCACATACTCCCACAACTCCTGTTTCAGGAGTAGTGCTACTCCTTCCCTTGCTCTTGTCCTCTCACTAACCCCTGACTTTACACCCAAGACATTCCCAAACCACTCTTCCCCTTTACCCTTGAGCTTCGTTTCACTCATAGCCAAAAGATCCAGGTTCCTTTCCTCAAACATACTACCTATCTCTCCTTTTTTCTCATCTTGGTTACATCCACACACATTTAGACACCCCAATCTGAGCCTTCGAGGAGGATGTGCACTCCCCACGTGACTCCTCCTTCTGTTTTCCCTTTTAGAAAGTTACATACAAGGAGGGGAGGGTTTCTGACCCCCGCTCCCGTCCCCTTTAGTCGCCTTCTACGACACGTATATATATATATATATATATATATATTTTTTTTTTAATCTATTTTATTTTCCTTTGTCGCTGTCTCTCGCGTTTGCGAGGTAGCGCAAGGAAACAGACGAAAGAAATGGCCCAACCCACCCCCATACACACTGTATATACATACACGTCCACACACGCAAATATACATAACCATACATGTCAATGTACACATATATTTACACACACAGACACATACATATATACCCATGCACACAATTCACACTGTCTGCCTTTATTCACTCCCATCGCCACCTCGCCACACATGGAATACCATCCCCCTCCCCCCTCATGTGTGCGAGGTAGCACTAGGAAAAGACAACAAAGGCCCCATTCGTTCACACTCAGTCTCTAACTGTCGTGCAATAATGCCCGAAACCACAGCTTCCTTTCCACATCCAGGCCCCACACAACTTTCCATGGTTTACCCCAGACGCTTCACATGCCCTGATTCAATCCATTGACAGCACGTCGACCCCGGTATACCACACAGATCCAATCCACTCTCTTCCTTGCCCTCCTTTCACCCTCCTGTATGTTCAGGCCCCGATCACACAAAATCTTTTTCACTCCCTCTTTCCACCTCCAATTTGGTCTCCCACTTCTACTCGTTCCCTCCACCTCCGACACATATATCCTCTTGGTCAATCTTTCCTCACTCTTTCTCTCCATGTGCCCAAACCATTTCAAAACACCCTCTTCTGCTGTCTCAACCACGCTCTTTTTATTTCCATACATCTCTCTTACCCTTATATTACCTACTCGATCAAACCACCTCACACCAAACATTGTCCTCAAACATCTCATTTCCAGCACACCCATCCTCCTGCGCAAAGCTCTACCCATAGCCCACGCCTCGCAACCACACAACATTGTTGGAACCACTATTCCTTCAAACATACCCATCTTTGCTTTCCGAGATAATATTTTCGACTTCCACACATTCTTATATATATATATATAAATATATATATATATATATATATATATATATATATATATATATATATATATATATATATATATATATAAATATATATATATATATATATATATATATATATATATATATATATATATACATATATATTTTTTTTCTTTGTCGATGTCTCCCGCGTTTGCGAGGTAGCGCAAGGAAACAGACGAAAGAAATGGCCCAACCCACCCCCATACACATGTATATACATACGTCCACACACGCAAATATACATACCTACACAGCTTTCCATGGTTTACCCAGACGCTTCACATGCCCTGATTCAATCCACTGACAGCACGTCAACCCCGGTATACCATATCGATCCAATTCACTCTATTCCTTGCCCTCCTTTCACCCTCCTGCATGTTCAGGCTCCGATCACACAAAATCTTTTTCACTCCATCTTTCCACCTCCAATTTGGTCTCCCACTTCTCCTCGTTCCCTCCACCTCCGACACATATATCCTCTTGGTCAATCTTTCCTCACTCATTCTCTCCATGTGCCCAAACCATTTCAAAACACCCTCTTCTGCTCTCTCAACCACGCTCTTTTTATTTCCACACATCTCTCTTACCCTTACATTGCTTACTCGATCAAACCACCTCACACCACATATTGTCCTCAAACATCTCATTTCCAGCACATCCATCCTCCTGCGCACAACTCAATCCATAGCCCACGCCTCGCAACCATACATTGTTGGAACCACTATTCCTTCAAACAAACCCATTTTTGCTTTCCGAGATAATCTTCTCGACTTCCACACATCCTTCAAGGCTCCCAGAATTTTCGTCCCCTCCCTCACCCTATGATCCATTTCCGCTTCCATGGTTCCATCCGCTGCCAGATCCACTCCCAGATATCTAAAACACTTTACTTCCTCCAGTTTTTCTCCATTCAAACTTACCTCCCAATTGACTTGACCCTCAGCCCTACTGTACCTAATAACCTTGCTCTTATTCACATTTACTCTTAACTTTCTTCTTTCACACACTTTACCAAACTCAGTCACCAGCTTCTGCAGTTTCTCACATGAATCAGCCACCAGCGCTGTATCATCAGCGAACAACAACTGACTCACTTCCCAAGCTCTCTCATCCCCAACAGACTTCATACTTGCCCCTCTTTCCAAAACTCTTGCATTCACCTCCGTAACAACCCCATCCATAAACAAATTAAACAACCATGGAGACATCATACACCCCTGCCGCAAACCTACATTCACTGAGAACCAATCACTTTCCTCTCTTCCTACACGTACACATGCCTTACATCCTCGATAAAAACTTTTCACTTCTTCTAACAACTTGCCTCCCACACCATATATTCTTAATACCTTCCACAGAGCATCTCTATCAACTCTATCATATGCCTTCTCCAGATCCAACAATTATTTCTTTTTTTTTTTTGTCGCTGTCTCCCGCGTTTGCGAGGTAGCGCAAGGAAACAGACGAAAAAAATGGCCCAACCCACCCCCATACACATGTATATACATACGTCCACACACGCAAATATACATATCTACACAGCTTTCCATGGTTTACCCCAGACGCTTCACATGCCTTGATTCAATCCACTGACAGCACGTCAACCCCGGTATACCACATCGATCCAATTCACTCTATTCCTTGCCCTCCTTTCACCCTCCTGCATGTCCAGGCCCGGATCACACAAAATCTTTTTCACTCCATCTTTCCACCTCCAATTTGGTCTCCCTCTTCTCCTCGTTCCCTCCACCTCCGACATATATATCCTCTTGGTCAATCTTTCCTTACTCATTCTCTCCATGTGCCCAAACCATTTCAAAACACCCTCTTCTGCTCTCTCAACCACGCTCTTTTTATTTCCACACATCTTTCTTACCCTTACGTTACTTACTCGATCAAACCACCTCACACCACATATTGTCCTCAAACATCTCATTTCCAGCACATCCATCCTCCTGCGCACAACTCTATCCATAGCCCACGCCTCGCAACCATACAACATTCTTGGAACCACTATTCCTTCAAACATACCCATTTTTGCTTTCCGAGATAATGTTCTCGACTTCCACACATTCTTCAAGGCTCCCAGAATTTTCGCCCCCTCCCTCACCCTATGATCCACTTCCGCTTCCATGGTTCCATCCGCTGCCAGATCCACTCCCAGATATCTAAAACACTTTACTTCATCTAGTTTTTCTCCATTTAAACTTACCTCCCAATTGACTTGACCCTCAACCCTACTGTACCTAATAACCTTGCTCTTATTCACATTTACTCTTAACTTTCTTCTTTCACACACTTTACCAAACTCAGTCACCAGCTTCTGCAGTTTCTCACATGAATCAGCCACCAGCGCTGCATCATCAGCGAACAACAACTGACTCACTTCCCAAGCTCTCTTATCCCCAACAGACTTCATACTTGCCCCTCTTTCCAAAACTCTTGCATTCACCTCCCTAACAACCCCATCCATAAACAAATTAAACAACCATGGAGACATCACACACCCCTGCCGCAAACCTACATTCACTGAGAACCATTCACTTTCCCCTCTTCCTACACGTACACATACCTTACATCCTCGATAAAAACTTTTCACTTCTTCTAACAACTTGCCTCCCACACCATATATTCTTAATACCTTCCACAGAGCATCTCTATCAACTCTATCATATGCCTTCTCCAGATCCATAAATGCTACATACAAATCCATTTGCTTTTCTAAGTATTTATCACATACAGTCTTCAAAGCAAACACCTGATCCACACATCCTCTACCACTTCTGAAACCACACTGCTCTTCCCCAATCTGATGCTCTGTACATGCCTTCACCCTCTCAATCAATACCCTCCCATATAATTTACCAGGAATACTCAACAACCTTTGTAATTTGAGCACTCACTCTTATCCCCTTTGCCTTTGTACAATGGCACTATGCACGCATTCCGCCAATCCTCAGGCACCTCACCATGAGCCATACATACATTAAATAAACTTACCAACCAGTCAACAATACAGTCACCCCCTTTTTTAATAAATTCCACTGCAATACCATCCAAACTGCTGCCTTGCCGGCTTTCATCTTCCGCAAAGCTTTTACTACCTCTTCTCTGTTTACCAAATCATTTTCCCTAACCCTCTCACTTTGCACACCACCTCGACCAAAACACCCTATATCTGCCACTCTATCATCAAACACATTCAACAAACCTTCAAAATACTCACTCCATCTCCTTCTCACATCACCACTACTTGTTATCACCTCCCCATTTGCGCCCTTCACTGAAGTTCCCATTTGCTCTCTTGTCTTACGCACTTTATTTACCTCCTTCCAGAACATCTTTTTATTCTCCCTAAAATTCAATGATACTCTCTCACCCCAACTCTCATTTGCCCTCTTTTTCACCTCTTGCACCTTTCTCTTGACCTCCTGTCTCTTTCTTTTATACATCTCCCACTCAATTGCATTTTTTTCCGGCAAAAATCGTCCAAATGCCTCTCTCTTCTCTTTCAATAATACTCTTACTTCTTCATCCCATCACTCACTACCCTTTCTAATCAACCCACCTCCCACTCTTCTCATGCCACAAGCATCTTTTGCGCAATCCATCACTGCTTCCCTAAATACATCCCATTCCTCCCCCACTCCCCTTACTTCCATTGTTCTCACCTTTTTCCATTCTGTACTCAGTCTCTCCTGGTACTTCCTCACACAAGTCTCCTTCCCAAGCTCACTTACTCTCACCACCCTCTTCACCCCAACATTCACTCTTCTTTTCTGAAAACCCATACAAATCTTCACCTTAGCCTCCACAAGATAATGATCAGACATCCCTCCAGTTGCACCTCTCAGCACATTAACATCCAAAAGTCTCTCTTTCGCGCGCCTGTCAATTAACACGTAATCCAATAACGCTCTCTGGCCATCTCTCCTACTTACATAAGTATACTTATGTATATCTCGCTTTTTAAACCAGGTATTCCCAATCATCAGTCCTTTTTCAGCACATAAATCTACAAGCTCTTCACCATTTCCATTTACAACACTGAACACCCCATGTATACCAATTATTCCCTCAACTGCCACATTACTCACCTTTGCATTCAAATCACCCATCACTATAACCCGGTCTCGTGCATCAAAACCACTAACACACTCATTCAGCTGCTCCCAAAACACTTGCCTCTCATGATCTTTCTTCTTTTGCCCAGGTGCATATACACCAATAATCACCCATCTCTCTCCATCAACTTTCACGTTTACCCATATTAATCGAGAATTTACTTTCTTACATTCTATCACATACTCCCACAACTCCTGTTTCAGGAGTACTGCTATTCCTTCCCTTGCTCTTGTCCTCTCACTAACCCCTGACTTTACTCCCAAGACATTCCCAAACCACTCTTCCCCTTTACCCTTGAGCTTCGTTTCACTCAGAGCCAAAACATCCAGGTTCCTTTCCTCAAACATACTACCTATCTCTCCTTTTTTCACATCTTGGTTACATCCACACACATTTAGACACCCCAATCTGAGCCTTCGAGGAGGATGAGCACTCCCCGCGTGACTCCTTCTTCTGTTTCCCATTTTAGAAAGTTATAAAAATACAAGGAGGGGAGGATTTCTGGCCCCCCGCTCCCGTCCCCTCTAGTCGCTTTCTACGACACGCGAGGAATGCGTGGGAAGTATTCTTTCACCCCTATCCCCAGGGATAATATATATCTATATATACATATACACACACATACACATACATACGCACATATACACACACACACATATACATATATGTACATATGAAAAATGTAAGAAATAATTTAGAAAACTGAAACTTCTAGCTTGAAATGAAATGAAAAATGAATGTCACGTAATGGTTCAACCTCTGGCTATGGAAAAGGGAAATGTATAATTTATTTACACAAATGCTACATACAAATCCATTTGCTTTTCTAAGTATTTCTCACATACATTCTTCAAAGCAAACACCTGATCCACACATCCTCTACCACTTCTGAAACCATATATATATATACATATATATATATATATATATATATATATATATATATATATATATATATATATATATATGTATATATATCCCTGGGGATAGGGGAGAAAGAATACTTCCCACGTATTCCCTGCGTGTCGTAGAAGGCGACTAAAAGGGAAGGGAGCGGGGGGCTGGAAATCCTCCTCTCTCGTTTTTTTTTTTTCTTTTTTTTTTCCAAAAGAAGGAACAGAGAATTGGGCCAGGTGAGGGTATTCCCTCAAAGGCCCAGTCCTCTGTTCTTAATGCTACCTCGCTAACGCGGGAAATGGCGAATAGTTTAAAAGAAAAGATATATATATATATATATATATATATATATATATATATATATATATATATATATATATATATATATGTATATTATCCCTGGGGATAGGGGGGGAAAGAATAATTCCCACGTATTCCCTGCGTGTCGTAGAAGGCGATTAAAAGTGGAGGGAGCGGGTGGCTGGAAATCCTCCCCCATCTTTTTTTTTTTTTTCCAAAAGAAGCAACAGAGAAGGGGGCCAGGTGAGGATATTCCCTCAAAACCCAGTCCTCTGTTCTTAACGCTACCTCGTTAATGCGGGAAATGGCGAATAGTATGAAAAAAAAAAAAAGATCATGAGAGGCAAGTGTTTTGGGAGCAGCTGAATGAGTGTGTTAGTGGTTTTGATGCACGAGACCGGGTTATAGCGATGGGTCATTTGAATGCAAAGGTGAGTAATGTGGCAGTTGAGGGAATAATTGGTATACATGGGGTGTTCAGTGTTGTAAATGGAAATGGTGAAGAGCTTGTGGATTTATGTGCTGAAAAAGGACTAGTGATTGGGAATACCTGGTTTAAAAAGCGAGATATACATAAGTACACGTATGTAAGTAGGAGAGATGGCCAGAGAGCGTTATCGGATTACGTGGAGGCTAAGGTGAAGATTTGTATGGGTTTTCAGAAAAGAAGAGTGAATGTTGGGGTGAAGAGGGTGGTGAGAGTAAGTGAGCTTGGGAAGGAGACTTGTGTGAGGAAGTACCAGGAGAGACTGAGTACAGAATGGAAAAAGGTGAGAACAATGGAAGTAAGGGGAGTGGGGGAGGAATGGGATGTATTTAGGGAAGCAGTGATGGATTGCGCAAAAGATGCTTGTGGCATGAGAAGAGTGGGAGGTGGGTTGATTAGAAAGGGTAGTGAGTGGTGGGATGAAGAAGTAAGATTATTAGTGAAAGAGAAGAGAGAGGCATTTGGACGATTTTTGCAGGGAAAAATGCAATGAGTGGGAGATGTATAAAAGAAAGAGACAGGAGGTCAAGAGAAAGGTGCAAGAGGTGAAAAAGAGGGCAAATGAGAGTTGGGGTGAGAGAGTATCATTAAATTTTAGGGAGAATAAAAAGATGTTCTGGAAGGAGGTAAATAAAGTGCGTAAGACATGGGAGCAAATGGGAACTTCAGTGAAGGGCGCAAATGGGGAGGTGATAACAAGTAGTGGTGATGTGAGAAGGAGATGGAGTGAGTATTTTGAAGGTTTGTTGAATGTGTTTGATGATAGAGTGGCAGATATAGGGTGTTGTGGTCGAGGTGGTGTGCAAAGTGAGAGGGTTAGGGAAAATGATTTGGTAAACAGAGAAGAGGTAGTAGAAGATTTGCGGAAGATGAAAGCCGGCAAGGCAGCAGGTTTGGATGGTATTGCAGTGGAATTTATTAAAAAAGGGGGTGACTGTATTATTGACTGGTTGGTAAGGTTATTTAATGTATGTATGACTCATGGTGAGGTGCCTGAGGATTGGCGGAATGCGTGCATAGTGCCATTGTACATAGGCAAAGGGGATAAGAGTGAGTGCTCAAATTACAGAGGTATAAGTTTGTTGAGTATTCCTGGTAAATTATATGGGAGGGTATGATTGAGAGGGTGAAGGCATGTACAGAGCATCAGATTGGGGAAGAGCAGTGTGGTTTCAGAAGTGGTAGAGGATGTGTGGATCAGGTGTTTGCTTTGAAGAATGTATGTGAGAAATACTTAGAAAAGCAAATGGATTTGTATGTAGCATTTATGGATCTGGAGAAGGCATATGATAGAGTTGATAGAGATGCTCTGTGGAAGGTATTAAGAATATATGGTGTGGGAGGCAAGTTGTTAGAAGAAGTGAAAAGTTTTTATCGAGGATGTAAGGCATGTGTACGTGTAGGAAGAGAGGAAAGTGATTGGTTCTCAGTGAATGTAGGTTTGCGGCAGGGGTGTGTGATGTCTCCATGGTTGTTTAATTTGTTTATGGATGGGGTTGTTAGGGAGGTGAATGCAAGATTTTTGGAAAGAGGGGCAAGTATGAAGTCTGTTGGGGATGAGAGAGCTTGGGAAGTGAGTCAGTTGTTGTTCGCTGATGATACAGCGCTGGTGGCTGATTCATGTGAGAAACTGCAGAAGCTGGTGACTGAGTTTGGTAAAGTGTGTGAAAGAAGAAAGTTAAGAGTAAATGTGAATAAGAGCAAGGTTATTAGGTACAGGAGGGTTGAGGGTCAAGTTAATTGGGAGGTAAGTTTAAATGGAGAAAAACTGGAGGAAGTAAAGTGTTTTAGATATCTGGGAGTGGATCTGGCAGCGGATGGAACCATGGAAGCGGAAGTGGATCATAGGGTGGGGGAGGGGGCGAAAATCCTGGGAGCCTTGAAGAATGTGTGGAAGTCGAGAACATTATCTCGGAAAGCAAAAATGGGTAAGTTTGAAGGAATAGTGGTTCCAACAATGTTGTATGGTTGCGAGGCGTGGGCTATGGATAGAGTTGTGCGCAGGAGGATGGATGTGCTGGAAATGAGATGTTTGAGGACAATGTGTGATGTGAGGTGGTTTGATCGAGTAAGTAACGTAAGGGTAAGAGAGATGTGTGGAAATAAAAAGAGCGTGGTTGAGAGAGCAGAAGAGGGTGTTTTGAAATGGTTTGGGCACATGGAGAGAATGAGTGAGGAAAGATTGACCAAGAGGATATATGTGTCGGAGGTGGAGGGAACGAGGAGAAGTGGGAGACCAAATTGGAGGTGGAAAGATGGAGTGAAAAAGATTTTGTGTGATCGGGGCCTGAACATGCAGGAGGGTGAAAGGAGGGCAAGGAATAGAGTGAATTGGATCGATGTGGTATACCGGGGTTGACGTGCTGTCAGTGGATTGAATCAGGGCATGTGAAGCGTCTGGGGTAAACCATGGAAAGCTGTGTAGGTATGTATATTTGCGTGTGTGGACGTATGTATATACATGTGTATGGGGGTGGGCTGGGCCATTTCTTTCGTCTGTTTCCTTGCGCTACCTCGCGAACGATGGAGACAGCGACAAAGCAAAAAAAAAAGAAAAAAAAAAAAATATATATATATATATATTATTTATTTATTTATTTTGCTTTGTCGCTGTCTCCCGCGTTAGCGGGGTAGCGCAAGGAAACAGACGAAAGAATGGCCCAACCCACCCACATACACATGTATATACATACACGTCCACACACGCAAATATACATACCTATACATCTCAATGTATACATATATATACGCACACAGACATATACATATATACACATGTACACAATTCATACTGTCTGCTTTTATCTATTCCCATCGCCACCCCGCCACACATGGAATAACAACACCCTCCCCCCTCATGTGTGCGAGGTAGCGCTAAGAAAAGACAACAAAGGCCCCATTCGTTCACACTCAGTCTCTAGCTGTCATGTAATAATGCACCGAACGGGAATGGATGAATGAAGCAAGTATGAATATGTACATGTGTATATATGTATATGTCTGTGTATGTATATGTATGTATACGTTGAAATGTATATGTATCTTTATGTGCGTGTGTAGCAATTTATGTATATACTTGTGTATGTATATCCCTGGGGATAGGGGAGAAAGAATACTTCCCACGTATTCCCCGCGTGTCGTAAAAGGCGACTAAAGGGGACGGGAGCTGGGGGCTAGAAAACCTCCCCTCCTTGTATTCAACTTTCTAAATAGGGAAACAGAGGATGGAGTCATGCGGGAGTGCTCATTCTCCTCGAAAGCCCAGATGGGGTGCCTAAATGTGTATGGATGTAACCAAGATGAGAAAAAGGGAGAGATAGGTAGTATGTTTGAGGAAAGGAACCTGGATGTCTTGGCTCTGAGTGAAAGAAAGCTCAAGGATAAAGGGGAAGATTGGTTTGGGAATGTCTTGGGAGTAAAGTCAGGGGGTGGTGAGAGGACAAGAGCAGAGGAGGGAGTAACACTACTCCTGGAAGCAGAAGTTGTGGGGGTATGTGATAGAGTGCAAGAAAGTAAACTCTAGATTCATCTGGGTAAAACTGAATGTTGATGGAGAGAGAAGGGTGTTTATTGGTGCCTATGCACCTGGTCATGAGAAGAATGATCATGAGAGGCAAGTGTTTGCGAACAGCTGAGTGAATGTGTTAGTAGCTTTGATGCACGAGACTGGATAATAGTGATGGGTGACTTGAATGCAAAGGTGAGTAATGCGGCAGTTGAGGGTATAATTGGTGTACATGGGGTGTTCAGTGTTGTAAATGGAATGGTGAAGAGCTTGTAGATTTGTGTGCTGAAAAAGGACTGGTGATAGGGAAGACATGCTTTAAAGAGAGATATACATAAGTATACGTATATAAGTAAGAGAGATGGACAGAGAGCGTTATTGGATCACGTGTTAAGTGAAAGGTGTGTGAAAGAGAGACTTTTGGATGTTAATGTACTGAGAGGGGCAACTGGAGGGATGTCTGATCATAATCATGTGGAGGCGACGGTGAAGATTTGTATAGGTTTTCAGAAAAGAAGAGAGAATGTTGGGGTGAAGAGAGTAGCGAGAGTAAGTGGGCTTGGAAAGATGACTTGTACGAGGAAGTACCAGGAGAGATTGAATGCAGAATGGCAAAAGGTGAGAGGAAATGACGTAAGGGAAGTGGGGGAGGAATGGGATGTATTTAGGGAAGCATTGATGGCTTGCGCAAAAGATGCTTGGGGCATGAGAAGCGTGGGAGGTGGGTAGATTAGAAAGGGTTAAGAGTGGTGGGATGAAGAAGTAAGATTGTTAGTGAAAGAGAAGAAAGAGGCGTTTGGAAGATTTTTGCAGGGAAACAGTGGAAATGACTGGGAGATGTATAAAGGAAAGAGGCAGGAGGTCGAGAAAGGTACAAGGGGTGAAAAAGAGGGCAAATGAGAGTTGGGGTGAGAGAGTATCATTAAATCTTAGGGAGAATAAAAATATGTTTTGGAAGAAGGTAAACAAAGTGCGTAAGACAAGACAACAAATGGGAACATCGGGGAAAGTGGCTAATGGGGAGGTAATAACGAGTAGTGGTTAAGTGAGGAGATAGAATGAGTATTTTGAAGGTTTGTTGAATGTGTTTGATGATAGAGTGGCAGATATAGGGTGATTTGGTCGAGGTGGTGTACGAAGTGAGAGAGTCAGAAAGAATAGTTTGGTAAACAGAGAAGAGGTAGTGAAAGCTCTGCGAAAGATGAAAGCCAGCAAGGCGACGGGTTTGGATGGTATTGTAGTGGAATTTATAAAAAAAAATGAGGGTGACGGTGTTGCTGACTGGTTGGTAAGGATATTCAATGTATGTACGGTTCATGGTGAAGTGCCTGAGGATTGGCAGAATGCATGCATAGTACCACTGTACAAAGGCAAAGGGGATAAAGTTGAGCGTTCATATTACAGAAGTATAAGTTTGTTGAGTATTCCTTGGACATTCTATGGGAAGGTATTGATTGAGAGGGTAAAGGCATGTACAGAACATCAGATTAAGGAAGAGCAGTATGGTTTCAGAAGCGGTAGAGGATGTGTGGATCAGGTGTTTGCTTTGAAGAATTTATGTGACAAAAACTTAGCAAAACAGATGGATTTGTGTGTAGCATTTATGGATATGGAGATGGCATATGATACGGTTGATAGAGATGTTTTGTGGAAGGTATTACGAGTATATAGTGTGGGAGATAAGTTGCTAGAAGCAGTGAAAAGTTTTAACAAGGATGTAAGGCATGTGTACGAGTAGGAAGAGAGAAAATTGACTGGTTCCTGGGGAATGTCACTTTGCGGCAGGGATGTGTGATGTCTCCATGGTTGTTTAATTTGTTTATGGATGAGGTGGTTAGGGAGGTGAATGCAAGAGTTATGGAGAAAGGGGCAAGTATGCAGTCTGTTCTGAATGAGAGGGTTTGGGAAGCGAGTGAGTTCCTGTTCGCTGATGATACAGCGGTTGTGGCTGATTCGAGTGAGAAACTGCAGAAGTTGGTGACTGAGTTTGGTAAAGTGTGTGAAAGAAGAAAGCTGAGAATAAATGTGAATAAGAGCAATGTTATTAGGTACACTAGGGGTGAGGGACAAATTAATTGGGAGGTAAGTTTGAATGGAGAAAAACTGGAGGAAGTGAAGTGTTTTAGATATCTGCGAGTGGATTTAGCAGCGGCTGGAACCATGGAAGCGAAAGTGAGTCACAGGGTGGGGACGGGGGGCAAAGGTTCTGGGAGCTTGAAAAATGTGTAGAAGGCGAGAACGTTATCTCGGAGAGCAAAGATGGGTATATTTGAAAGAATAGTGGTTCCAACAATGTTATATGGTTGCGGAGCATAGGCTATAGATAGGGTTGCGCAGAGGAAGGTGGATGTATCGATAATGAAATGTTTGAGGACAATATGTGGCGTGAGGTGGTTTGATCGAGTAAGTAATGAAAGGGTAAAAGAGATGTGGCAATGAAAAGAGTGTGGTTGAGAGAGCAGAAAAGAGTGTACTGAAATGGTTTGGTCACATGGAAAGAATGTGTGAGGAAAGATTAACAAAGAAGATTTATGTGTCAGAGGTGGAAGGAACGAGGAGAAGTGGGACCAAACTGGATGTGGAAGGATGGAGTGAAGAAGATTTTGAGCGACCGGGGCCTGAACATACAGGAGGGGGAAAGGCGTGCAAGGAATATAGTGAATTGGAACTATGTGGTTTACCGGGATCTACTTGTTGTCAATGGATTCAACCAGGGCATGTGAAGCGTTTGGGGTAAACCATGGAAAGTTTTGTGGGGCCTGGATTTGGAAAGGAAGCTGTGGTTTCGGCGTATTACACATGAGAGCTAGAAACGGAGTGTGAACGAATGTGGCCTTTGTTGTCTTCCTAGCGCTATCTCGTGCGCGCGCAGGGGGAATGGGGTGCTTTTTCATGTGTGGCTGGGTGGCGACGAGAACGGATGAAGGCAGCAAGTATGAATATGTACGTGTGTATATATGTATATGTCTGTGTATGTATATGTGTGTATACATTGAAATGTATAGGTATGTATATGTGCGTCTGTGGGCGTTTATGTATATACATGTGTATATGGGTGGGTTGGGCCATTCTTTCATCTGTTTCCGTGCGCTACATCGCTAACGCGAAAGACAGCGACGAAGTATGAAAATAAAGAAGAGCATGTGTATGAGGGTGGGCTGGGCCGTTCCCATCCCGTTTCCCTGCGCTCCCTCGCTAATGCGGGAGACGGGGGTTAAGTATAATGAATAAATAATATATATATATATATATATATATATATATATATATATATATATATATATATAAATATATATACATATATATATCTTTTCTTTCAAACTATTCGCCATTTTCCGCGTCAGCGAGGTAGCGTTAAGAACAGACGACTGGGCCTTTGAAGGACTATCCTCACCTGGCCCCCTTCTCTGTTCCTTCTTTTGGAAAATTGAAAAAAAAAATGATGAGAGGGGAGGATTTCCAGCCCCTCGCTCCCTCCCCTTTTAGTCGCCTTCTACGACACGCAGGGAATACGTGGGAAGTATTCTTTCTCCCCTATCCCCAGGGATATATATATATATATATATATATATATATATATATATATATATATATATATATATGTATATATATATATATATATATATATATATATATATATATATATATATATATATATATGTATATATATATATATATATGGTTGTTTAATTTGTTTATGGATGTGGTTGTTAGGGAGGTGAATGAAAGAGTTTTGGAAAGAGGGGCAAGTATGAAGTCTGTTGTGGATGAGAGAGCTTGGGAAGTGAGTCAGTTGTTGTTCGCTGATGATACAGCGCTGGTGGCTGATTCATGTGAGAAACTGCAGAAGCTGGTGACTGAGTTTGGTAAAGTGTGTGAAAGAAGAAAGTTGAGAGTAAATGTGAATAAGAGCAAGGTTATTAGGTACAGTAGGGTTGAGGGTCAAGTCAATTGGGAGGTAAGTTTGAATGGAGAAAAACTGGAGGAAGTGAAGTGTTTTAGATATCTGGAAGTGGATTTGGCAGCGAATGGAACCATGGAAGCGGAAGTGAATCATAGGGTGGGGGAGGGGGCGAAAATTCTGGGAGCCTTGAAGAATGTGTGCAAGTCGAGAACATTATCTCGGAAAGCAAAAATGGGTATGTTTGAAGGAATAGTGGCTCCAACAATGTTGTATGGTTGCTAGGCGTGGGCTATGGATAGAGTTGTGCGCAGGAGGGTGGATGTGCTGGAAATGAGATGTTTGAGGACAATATGTGGTGTGAGGTGGTTTGATCGAGTAAGTAATGTAAGGGTAAGAGAGATGTGTGGTAATGAAAGAGTGTGGTTGAGAGAGCAGAAGAGGGTGTTTTGAAATGGTTTGGTCACATGGAGAGAATGAGTGAGGAAAGATTGACCAAGAGGATACATGTGTCAGAGATGGAGGGAACGAGGAGAAGTGGGAGACTAAATTGGAGGTGGAAAGATGGAGTGAAAAAGGTTTTGAGTGATCGGGGCCTGAACATGCAGGAGGGTGAAAGGCGTGCAAGGAATAGAGTGAACTGGAACGATGTGGTATACCGGGGTCGACGCGCTGTCAATGGATTGAACCAGGGCATGTGAAGCGTCTGGGGTAAACCATGGAAAGTTCTGTGGGGCCTGGATGTGGAAAGGGAGCTGTGGTTTCGGTGCATTATTACATGACAGCTAGAGACTGAGTGTGAACGAATGGGGCCTTTGTTGTCTCTTCCTGGCGCTACCTCGCACACATGAGGGGGGAGGGGGTTGTTATTCCATGTGTGGCGAGGTGGCGATGGGAATGAATAAAGGCAGACAGTATGAATTATGTACACGTGTATATATGTATATGTCTGTGTGTGTATATATATGTATACATTGAGATGTGTAGGTATGTATATTTGCGTGTGTGGACGTGTATGTATATACATGTGTATGTGGGTGGGTTGGGCCATTCTTTCGTCTGTTTCCTTGCGCTACATCGCAAACGCGGGAGACAGCGACAAAGCAAAATAAATAAATAAAATGAATATATATATATATATATATATATATATATATATATATATATATATATATATATATATATATATATATAGCGTTAATGTGATGGCCTAAAACTTATAACATTAAGTATGGACACTGAACACTTGTCCGTCTCCCAGTGAAGGCTGAAGAGTTCAACAACTTAAACCATCGAGCTTTTTCCATACTCCCCTCAGGACTTGAGGCACAACAATACGATCGTAGAACGATACGAGGGCTATCGTCGTGCTGCGGTGTCGTATCGTCGTGATCAAGGGTTGCATTACCATGCGCAAGGGGTTAAACGTTGAACATACACTGCAAACACCGAACACATCACACGTGAACAGAGAACACTTTCCTCATCATACAACGATCATCTCCTTCCATTCTCTACGAACAATGAACGAGGTCTGTAATTACTGTAAACAAAGAACGTCCTTCACCTGCCGGTAACAATGAAAGTTCTCTTGTATTTCCTCCGAAATCAAACAAGTATTCGTTCCCTGTGACCACATACATCTTTCTACACTTCCACGGACGATCTCCATCTCGAACGCTACATGCATAAACTGGACGATGAATTCGCTTCCTGTTACCAAAGGCCACCTTCCGCAACTATCACCACTCAACTTTCTACACTTCCTGTGAACAGTGGTTTATACATTTTTGTGAACAATGAACACTTTCTACACTGCCTGTGAACTGTAAGCACCTTTCACACCATTTCCGACCGTTGAATCCTCCAATACTTTCCGTTCAATGTGATCACTTCCGGCAGATCCCGAAAATAACGAACACCTCACACGGCAATAAAACATTTCCCCTCCAGCACTGTGACCTCTAACATTCCACTGCCAGCACTGTGACCTCTGCAACATTCCACTGCCAGCAATGTGACCTCTACAACTGCTACATTCAACCACGAGCAACGTGACCTTTGCTACATTACCTACCAGTACTGTGATCTCTATACCTTCATCATATCAACAATCTAACCTTTTCAACATTCCCCCCCACAACAGCATCACCTCTGTAACATTACCGTATGGTGACCCATGTAACATTACCCTACTAGCACTGAGACCTCTCTAATATTTCCTTACCAGCAGAGTAATTTCTGTAATATTACCTCACTAGCACTGCAACCTCTCCATTATTATGGTAACCATCAATGTAACCTCTATCGTATTACCCTTCCAGCACTGTGAACTATACAACCCTTCTTTCCACACGTTACCCCTAACTGAGAATCCTGCAAACATTCACACACCCAACACTTCCTGCAGGATGGGACTGTCACGACACCTCTTGCCAACACCCGACTCTCGGCTCCAGGCAACAAAAGTAATTCCTACAACGTGACTTGAAAACAATTCCTACGTTACACGACCCACAGCAATTACCGTTTACTCTTGGCGCGTCCCACCACTTGACTTGCAACCGTTTGAACCAGATCGACTGTCTCAAGCATCTTCAATAAACTAAAGTTCTACTACATACCTTGCACACACCTGAAGCTCAAGGTACTTTTTACCAACACCAATATATCAGAAAACGTTGAGCCAATATTTGATTCTCTCAACTCTGCACTAAGTCATGGCTCTCACACTGCTTCATCGAAGTACTTAACTCATTCATTCCCGGTCAACAGTAGATTCCTCCAGCACTTGACTCTTCTATAACACTCTGCTAGTTCCTGGCTCCTCAACAGTTGCTGACAACGCATGATTATCGACACTTATTGCTAAGAACTGACTTCCACAATAATTTCTACCACCAATAAGTTTCAACATCTCCAACACTCATCCGGCCAGCATATGCCTCTCAACACTCTGGAAATGATATTTCTCGGTATCAATTCTAGGGCTTGGTTTGTGCAGCCTCATCTTGGAAGGCCACCCTATGGCAGTCAAAATTGTACTTGCTCTCCAGGTTAGTTCCAAGCATAACCTCTACTCATGGGTATTCCCTGTTGCTCCCATCCACTTACTTCTATCCCGGGATGCTGAGGGTAAGGGAATCCCTGTCTTTCAAAGTTCTCCTTTGCTATCTTTTCTCTCCACACCTATTTCTCCTGCCTTAGCAAGGGAACGAGAAAAACAGAAGAACCAGAGCACAGCCGTTTAGGCGACTTCATGGTCAATCCTGACTTCATACGCCCTGGTTCAGCCCATTACCAGCAAGTCGTCCACCATATAATACATCAATCCAATTAATTCTATCCAATGCACGTTTCTCATCCTCCTGAATGGTCCGACTCCAGCAACCAAAAGCCTTCTCCGCTCAATCCTTCTAACACCTCCTTGGTCTTCCCCTTCCCTTTTCTATCCTCCACTTCTGACACGTGAAACCTCAGTCAGTCTTTCTCTGTTCATCCTCTCCAAGTGTTCGAGCCACTTCAGTACACTGTGGTCAGCTCTCTCAACTGTGTCGTGCTTACTGGTACCACATCTCTCTAAACTATCACTCCTAATGCGATCAACCCTCCTTATACTTGTGCGCTCAGGCAGTTCTTTTCTAACGCGTCCATCTACTTCCGTACTTTTGCGTTTGTGTCCAACACTCACATCCTGAAGACGTTCTCAGGGGTATTATACCTTCAGACACGACCAACTTTGCCATAACAGAAACTGACCTTTCCTTTCATACCCCTCAGCGCATCCAGTACCTCAGCCTCCTCTCCCATCCTTTACTTCACCCCAGGCTCTATGTACACATCTGTTGACAGGTCCACTTCCAGATACCTGAAGCACTCCACCTCCTCCAGGTCTTCCTCGGTCAAACTTACTCACATACCATCCAATCTCATCCCCCTGCTGAAAGTCAAACATATTTTTGTTCGTATTCGCTCTCAACTTTCTCCTTTAGCGCGCTCTCCTGAATTCTGCCACCAGCTTCTGGAGGCTTTTTCTAGAGCCTGCCGCCAGCGTTCCTTCGTCTGCAAACAGCAACTTATATACCTTTGACATCCCTTCACACCATGAACCCGACTTTAACAATCTATCAGGATCTATCATCAGCACTAACTCTTGATGTATATTTCACAGCTCGTTTATATTTTCTCTTCCACAAATTTTAGCCATTGACTAACTTCCTCCATCTGTCTTATTCTCATGTTTGGTAGACGTCTTCGGCCTACTCCCAGCGTGATCTTCCCGTTCCATGTCTCGCTTACACGCAATGAAACTGCTTTTTACCAATGTACATTAAGCTAATCATGTTGTTATTTGGCTTCGTTGAAGCCCGTACGTACTATTGTTTTCTGTCTGCGTTTTAGAACTGCTCTCTCCCTTATGCCACTAACCACTCACTGTCTGACCTGCACATAAGCACTGCCCTCTTCCCTACCCTACTGCTAGCCACTCACTGCCTCATTCACACTTCTAACAATGGCTCATCCGTTTCAAGTGACTGTTCCGTTTCCCCTCACATTGATCCCCCCTGCTCCTGTGCCTGGCAAAAACCATATTTTTCAGTGACGCAACTCTTTCGTTCTGCATCAAATCCAGATTATTCCAGCCCTCTGTACTGCGGCCTCATTCTTAAGATATTCTCCATGGAGCATTAGCATACTGATAGCATTGAAAGCTGTTAGATACTATAAACAGAAGATGCCTCATCCTCGTCGTCAAAAATTGAGTGGCCTCACATATAAAACGGAGTTTCTCTTTCTTTTTCCTTTTCTCTATTGTAAACAATGGTTGCTCTGTTACATATACCCATTCGTTCCTCCCCCCATCTCTGTCAACCAACCCGGGTTTTTTTCCAAACTGCCCTAACGCAAGTGCTCTACCTTCCTGCCCTCCGAGCCTAACCATTACATGGCCTCCGTCCCACCATTACCATCCCTGGCTGCTCACCCACCCACCCATGATGCGTCTTCCCCACTTAACTAGCCTGTCACTCACTGTCTCCAGCCCCCGCCTAACTCTCCATTCACTGTCTCCCGGATTTATCACCCTCTTCATTCTCCATCGTTTATTCCCTCGCCAACTGTTCCATCTATCCATACTTCATGAAATTTTCATACCAAGTCTAATTTTGAGATACTTCATGTCTGTAGCCAATAGAGTTTTTCTTTATGATATTCTTACAAGCGAAGTTTAGTTTCGTAGTTTATTGAAAATCCGACTAGTTATCCCTTCGTGCTTCTCGAACTATCATTCGTCTGGCTTCCAACTCTCGTACGTAAACTATTCCTTTTCACTAAACCAACTCTCTAACACTTACTTTCCATAACCACTGAGATCCTTTCACACTGCTTTATCCATATTATAAGTTAGTAGGGGCTTATGAACGTGCTATTGCAAGTAAAGATTTCTGTTCGATACCTTACCACCTGAGATGATATTTCAAGTGTTAGTATGTTGACATCCTCCCACCTAGCGAAGGTCTTATGTAACTACATGAACGCTCCAGCTCCCTCCTCCTCCCTCGGCTTGAAAAGACTCGGAAGAAAAGTGGTATATGAGCTTTGTCGAGTTCACTGTATCAAGACGAACAGTGATAACGGTGATTACTTGTGCTGTCGGCAAGTGCGTCACAAGATCACTGAAAAGGCACTGGAAAGGGTTTACGGATGCATTTCTTATATAATGTATGCTTTTGGGAAGTTCCTACTACATAAAAACTCTCTCTCTCTCTCTCTCTCTCTCTCTCTCTCTCTCTCTCTCTCTCTCTCTCTCTCTCTCTGTATAATGTGTCTCAGTCTGTGTCTGTCTGTCTGTCTATATATGTAAGTCTGCCTGTCTGTAATTAGCCATTAGTACAGTGTTAGGAGGGAATATTTCACTTAACACCTTGGAAGTACATGATGAGAGATATTTCAGATCACCGTCAAAAGAATGTTGAGGTTTTCTCCTATAGTAAATGTTGCCATATGATAGTTTTGGACGACACTAGTTTCAAATGCAGGTGAAGCCGCAACCATGGGATTGAGCTCTCGCTGCGGCCGTAATTCTAACCCAGGTGGACCGCCAAGCCTTTCGGGAACCACTGGAGACGTGACCGGCTTTCGAGAGCAGCCTCCATTACCCTGGTGTGAGGGCAAGTGCAAGATATTAACCCCTTTATCACGAGAAGTACTTGTATTATGATGGCGTGACCTCTGACCTCACTCTTAAGGGTCGTACGGTTGCGCTCGAGGTGTTAGAATGGAGTGGGAGAGGTTTCGCAAAATCATTACTTGGCAAACGAAGTCTTTCAGGCGTACTTACGTACACAGATGTGTGTGCACACTTGAAGCACTGTATGCATGCTCTCTTCAGCTCAAACCCCCGTGTGTGTGTACATCAACACAGACTCGTCTCTATGGACGAGGAGTTACAGAAGATGTGAATTTTCTACATTACAATCTTGAAGTTAAGAATTATGTTGTAAACAGCCTGATTTGTCAAGATCTGCAGTACGATATTATGAACTGTGTTGGTCTATGAGTATTACTACCAAGGGAAAGATACGCACGTTCGGTCTGATGATTCATGACACAAACAGAAGGACTGAAATATGACATGAAAATAATCAAAATAACAAGAGGAATGTCCAGATGGCAGGGGAAGCGAGAAAGCAGATACCTTCCGAGAAGTGAATATGAACGCCAAGTAAAAACTGTCGTCCTTCCCCCTGGACAATTTCCATCCTCGTGTTGGAGAACTAGGAGAGAAAATGTCGTCATGAATCGTGAGGTTGGACTCGCTGCCAAGGTCTAACTCATCCGTGGAAACCCAAGACAATGTGTTCATCCCACTAATTATCTCACTAATTAACCCCGCTCACTTTTTTCTTAACAGTTCTGGTTAGATTCTGCTATTTACCGACGCTGTGTGTTCATTCTCTTTCGTTCGACACTGATTCCTTTATTGCGTTTCAGGTTTCATTTTTGGTGAGACTTTTATTACTGATTTTTATAATTTTTTTGGAGGTCAGACTTTCGGAATTTCTCTCATGCTTTAAGTTGAATTAGTCTATTTCAGTTTTTCATTTCTTATGAAACTGATATATGATACCCTATGATCGAAGGCCAGAAATACATGAAATAACTTCAAGTTTTCGTTACATTAGAAAGAGCGATGTTTTCATTGCAAAAATATAACACTGGTGAATCTCAAGTGCTAAAATTCCAAGACGATAACGGATATCAGCTGCCTCTGCTGGGATGCAATGTTACGCACAGGATGGTTGACATCGCACAGACATCCGTCCTACATCTGAGAGGCAGCTTCAGGTCTGCATGGTCAGCGATGCGACCGAGGAGGGTATCTGCAGTAGAAGGCAACAGGCGGTGATAGCAAAGGATGACTAACACTCACATACTGAACGAGAGAAATCTCTACGTTACTACCCAGAGACCATCCTGGATCCAAGCGTCCTAACTAGCTAGAAACTATGCATATATATATATATATATATATATATATATATATATATACATATTTGAAGGAATAGTGGTTCCAACAATGTTGTATGGTTGCGAGGCGTGGACTATGGATAGAGTTGTGCGCAGGAGGGTGGATATGCTGGAAATGAGATGTTTGAGGACAATATGTGGTGTGAGGTGGTTTGATCGAGTAAGTAATGTAAGGGTAAGAGAGATGTGTGGAAATAAAAAGAGCGTGGTTGAGAGAGCAGAAGAGGGTGTTCTGAAATGGTTTGGGCACATGGAGAGAATGAGTGAGGAAAGATTGACCAAGAGGATATATGTGTCGGAGGTGGAGGGAACGAGAAGTGGGAGACCAAATTGGAGGTGGAAAGATGGAGTGAAAAAGATTTTGAGTGATCGGGGCATGAACATGCAGGAGGGTGAAAGGCGGGCAAGGAATAGAGTGAATGGGATCGATATGGTATACCGGGGTAGACGTTCTGTCAATGGATTGAATCAGGGCATGTGAAGCGTCTGGGGTAAACCAGGGAAAGTTCTATGGGGCCTGGATGTGGAAAGGGAGCTGTGATTTCGGGCATTATTACATGACAGCTAGAGACTGAGTGTGAACGAATGGGGCCTTTGTTGTCTTTTCCTAGCGCTACTTCGCACACATGAGGGAGAAGGGGGGTGTTATTCCATGTGTGGCGAGGTGGCGATGGGAATGAATAAAGGCAGTGTGAATTGTGCATGTGTATATATGTATGTGTCTGTGTGTGTATATATATGTGTACATTGAGATGTATGGGTATGTATATTTGCGTGTGTGGACGTGTATATATATACATGTGTATGGGAATGGGTTGGGCCATTTCTTTCGTCTGTTTCCTTGCGCTACCTCGCAAACGCGGGAGGCAGCGACAAAGCAAATTAGATAGATAAATGATGTATATATATATATATATAAGGTGAGAGCAATGGAAGTAAGGGGAGTGGGGGAGGAATGGGATGTATTTAGGGAATCAGTGATGGATTGCGCAAAAGATGCTTGTGGCATGAGAAGAGTGGGAGGTGGGTTGATTAGAAAGGGTAGTGAGTGGTGGGATGAAGAAGTAAGAGTATTAGTGAAAGAGAAGAGAGAGGCATTTGGACGATTTTTGCAGGGAAAAAATGAAATTGAGTAGGAGATGTATAAAAGAAAGAGACAGGAGGTCAAGAGAAAGGTGCAAGAGGTGAAAAAAAGGGCAAATGAGAGTTGGGGTGAGAGAGTATCATTAAATTTTAGGGAGAATAAAAAGATGTTCTGGAAGGAGGTAAATAAAGTGCGTAAGACAAGGGAGCAAATGGGAACTTCAGTGAAGGGCGCAAATGGGGAGGTGATAACAAGTAGTGGTGATGTGAGAAGGAGATGGAGTGAGTATTTTGAAGGTTTGTTGAATGTGTTTGATGATAGAGTCGCAGATATAGGGTGTTTTGGTCGAGGTGGTGTGCAAAGTGAGAGGGTTAGGGAAAATGATTTGGTAAACAGAGAGGAGGTAGTGAAAGCTTTGCGGAAGATGAAAGCCGGCAAGGCAGCAGGTTTGGATGGTATTGCAGTGGAATTTGTTAAAAAAGGGGGTGACTGTATTGTTGACTGGTTGGTAAGGCTATTTAATGTATGTTTGACTCATGGTGAGGTGCCTGAGGATTGGCGGAATGCGTGCATAGTGCCATTGTACAAAGGCAAAGGGGATAAGAGTGAGTGCTCAAATTACAGAGGCATAAGTTTGTTGAGTATTCCTGGTAAATTATATGGGAGGGTATTGATTGAGAGGGTGAAGGCATGTACAGAGCATCAAATTGGGGAAGAGCAGTGTGGTTTCAGAAGTGGTAGAGGATGTGTGGATCAGGTGTTTGCTTTGAAGAATGTATGTGAGAAATACTTAGAAAAGCAAATGGATTTGTATGTAGCATTTATGGATCTGGAGAAGGCATATGATAGAGTTGATAGAGATGCTCTGTGGAAGGTATTAAGAATATATGGTGTGGGAGGAAAGTTGTTAGAAGCAGTGAAAAGTTTTTATCGAGGATGTAAGGCATGTGTACGTGTAGGAAGAGAGGAAAGTGATTGGTTCTCAGTGAATGTGGGTTTGCGGCAGGGGTGTGTGATGTCTCCATGGTTGTTTAATTTGTTTATGGATGGGGTTGTTAGGGAGGTGAATGCAAGAGTTTTGGAAAGAGGGGCAAGTATGAAGTATGTTGGGGATGAGAGAGCTTGGGAAGCGAGTCAGTTGTTGTTCGCTGATGATACAGCGCTGGTGGCTGATTCATGTGAGAAACTGCAGAAGCTGGTGACTGAGTTTGGAAAAGTGTGTGGAAGAAGAAAGTTAAGAGTAAATGTGAATAAGAGCAAGGTTATTAGGTACAGTAGGGTTCAGGGTCAAGTCAATTGGGAGGTGAGTTTAAATGGAGAGAAACTGGAGGAAGTGAAGTGTTTTAGATAACTGGGAGTGGATCTGGCAGCGGATGGAACCATGGAAGCGGAAGTGGATCATAGGGTGGGGGAGGGGGCGAAAATCCTGGGGGCCTTGAAGAATGTGTGGAAGTCGAGAACATTATCTCGGAAAGCAAAAATGGGTATGTTTGAAGGAATAGTGGTTCCAACAATGTTGTATGGTTGCGAGGCGTGGGCTATGGATAGAGTTGTGCGCAGGAGGATGGATGTGCTGGAAATGAGATGTTTGAGGACAAGGTGTGGTGTGAGGTGGTTTGATCGAGTGAGTAACGTAAGGGTAAGAGAGATGTGTGGAAATAAAAAGAGCCTGGCTGAGAGAGCAGAAGAGGGTGTTTTGAAGTGGTTTGGGCACATGGAGAGGATGAGTGAGGAAAGATTGACCAAGAGGATATATGTGTCGGAGGTGGAGGGAACAAGGAGAAGAGGGAGACCAAATTGGAGGTGGAAAGATGGAGTGAAAAAGATTTTGTGTGATCGGGGCCTGAACATGCAGGAGGGTGAAAGGAGGGCAAGGAATAGAGTGAATTGGAGCGATGTGGTATACCGGGGTTGACGTGCTGTCAGTGGATTGAAGCAAGGCATGTGAAGCGTCTGGGGTAAACCATGGAAAGCTGTGTAGGTATGTATATTTGGGTGTGTGGACGTATGTATATACATGTGTATGGGGGGGTGGGTTGGGCCATTTCTTTCGTCTGTTTCCTTGCGCTACCTCGCAAACGCGGGAGACAGCGACAAAGTATAATAAAAAAAAATAATATATATATATATATATATATATATATATATATATATATATATATATATATACATATATCAGATTACTAGTGAAAGTGAAGAGAGAGGAATTTGGACGACTTTTACAGGGGAAAAAATGCAAATGAGTGGGAGATGTATAAAAGAAAAAGGGCAAATGAGAGTTGGGGTGAGAGAGTATCATTAAATTTTAGGGAGAATAAAAAGATGTTCTGGAAGGAGGTAAATAAAGTGCGTAAGACAAGGGAGCAAATGGGAACTTCAGTGAAGGGCGCAAATGGGGAGGTGATAACAAGTAGTGGTGATGTGAGAAGGAGATGGAGTGAGTATTTTGAAGGTTTGTTGAATGTGTTTGATGATAGAGTCGCAGATATAGGGTGTTTTGGTCGAGGTGGTGTGCAAAGTGAGAGGGTTAGGGAAAATGATTTGGTAAACAGAGAGGAGGTAGTGAAAGCTTTGCGGAAGATGAAAGCCGGCAAGGCAGCAGGTTTGGATGGTATTGCAGTGGAATTTGTTAAAAAAGGGGGTGACTGTATTGTTGACTGGTTGGTAAGGCTATTTAATGTATGTTTGACTCATGGTGAGGTGCCTGAGGATTGGCGGAATGCGTGCATAGTGCCATTGTACAAAGGCAAAGGGGATAAGAGTGAGTGCTCAAATTACAGAGGCATAAGTTTGTTGAGTATTCCTGGTAAATTATATGGGAGGGTATTGATTGAGAGGGTGAAGGCATGTACAGAGCATCAAATTGGGGAAGAGCAGTGTGGTTTCAGAAGTGGTAGAGGATGTGTGGATCAGGTGTTTGCTTTGAAGAATGTATGTGAGAAATACTTAGAAAAGCAAATGGATTTGTATGTAGCATTTATGGATCTGGAGAAGGCATATGATAGAGTTGATAGAGATGCTCTGTGGAAGGTATTAAGAATATATGGTGTGGGAGGAAAGTTGTTAGAAGCAGTGAAAAGTTTTTATCGAGGATGTAAGGCATGTGTACGTGTAGGAAGAGAGGAAAGTGATTGGTTCTCAGTGAATGTGGGTTTGCGGCAGGGGTGTGTGATGTCTCCATGGTTGTTTAATTTGTTTATGGATGGGGTTGTTAGGGAGGTGAATGCAAGAGTTTTGGAAAGAGGGGCAAGTATGAAGTATGTTGGGGATGAGAGAGCTTGGGAAGCGAGTCAGTTGTTGTTCGCTGATGATACAGCGCTGGTGGCTGATTCATGTGAGAAACTGCAGAAGCTGGTGACTGAGTTTGGAAAAGTGTGTGGAAGAAGAAAGTTAAGAGTAAATGTGAATAAGAGCAAGGTTATTAGGTACAGTAGGGTTCAGGGTCAAGTCAATTGGGAGGTGAGTTTAAATGGAGAGAAACTGGAGGAAGTGAAGTGTTTTAGATAACTGGGAGTGGATCTGGCAGCGGATGGAACCATGGAAGCGGAAGTGGATCATAGGGTGGGGGAGGGGGCGAAAATCCTGGGGGCCTTGAAGAATGTGTGGAAGTCGAGAACATTATCTCGGAAAGCAAAAATGGGTATGTTTGAAGGAATAGTGGTTCCAACAATGTTGTATGGTTGCGAGGCGTGGGCTATGGATAGAGTTGTGCGCAGGAGGATGGATGTGCTGGAAATGAGATGTTTGAGGACAAGGTGTGGTGTGAGGTGGTTTGATCGAGTGAGTAACGTAAGGGTAAGAGAGATGTGTGGAAATAAAAAGAGCCTGGCTGAGAGAGCAGAAGAGGGTGTTTTGAAGTGGTTTGGGCACATGGAGAGGATGAGTGAGGAAAGATTGACCAAGAGGATATATGTGTCGGAGGTGGAGGGAACAAGGAGAAGAGGGAGACCAAATTGGAGGTGGAAAGATGGAGTGAAAAAGATTTTGTGTGATCGGGGCCTGAACATGCAGGAGGGTGAAAGGAGGGCAAGGAATAGAGTGAATTGGAGCGATGTGGTATACCGGGGTTGACGTGCTGTCAGTGGATTGAAGCAAGGCATGTGAAGCGTCTGGGGTAAACCATGGAAAGCTGTGTAGGTATGTATATTTGCGTGTGTGGACGTATGTATATACATGTGTATGGGGGGGTGGGTTGGGCCATTTCTTTCGTCTGTTTCCTTGCGCTACCTCGCAAACGCGGGAGACAGCGACAAAGTATAATAAAAAAAAATAATATATATATATATATATATATATATATATATATATATATATATATATATACATATATCAGATTACTAGTGAAAGTGAAGAGAGAGGAATTTGGACGACTTTTACAGGGGAAAAAATGCAAATGAGTGGGAGATGTATAAAAGAAAGAGGGCAAATGAGAGTTGGGGTGAGAGAGTATCATTAAATTTTAGGGAGGATAAAAAGATGTTCTGGAAGGAGGTAAATAAAGTGTGTAAGACAAGGGGGCAAATGGGAACTTCAGTGAAGGGGGCTGATGGGGAGGTGATAAAAAGTAGTGGTGATGTGGGAAGGAGATGGAGTGAGTATTTTGAAGGTTTGTTGAATGTGTTTGATGATGGAGTGGCAGATATAGGGTGTTTTGGCCGAGGTGGTGTGCAAAGTGGTTTAGGTTAGGGAAAATGATTTGGTAAACAGAGAAGAGGTAGTAAAAGCTTTGCGGAAGATGAAAGCCGGCAAGGCAGCAGGTTTGGATGGTAGTGCAGTGGAATTTATTAAAAAAGGGGGTAACTGTATTGTTGAATGGTTGGTAAGGTTATTTAATGTATGCATGATTCAAGGTGAGGTGCCTGAGGATTGGCGGAATGCTTGCATAGTGCCATTGTACAAAGGCAAAGGGGATAAGAGTGAGTGCTCAAATTACAGAGGTATAAGTTTGTTGAGTATTCCTGGTAAATTATATGGGAGGGTATTGATTGAGAGGGTGAAGGCATGTACAGAGCATCAGATTGGGAACGAGCAGTGTGGTTTCAGAAGTGGTAGAGGATATGTGAATCAGGTGTTTGCTTTGAAGAACGTATATGAGAAATACTTAGAAAAGCAAATGGATTTGTATGTAGCATTTATGGATCTGGAGAAGGCATATGATAGAGTTGATAGAGATGCCCTGTGGAAGGTATTAAGAATATATGGTGTGGGAGGAAAGTTGTTAGAAGCAGTGAAAAGTTTTTATCGAGGATGTAAGGCATGTGTAAGTGTAGGAAGAGAGGAAAGTGATTGGTTCTCAGTGAATGTAGGTTTGCGGCAGGGGTGTGTGACGTCTCCATGGTTGTTTAATTTGTTTATGGATGGGGTTGTTAGGGAGGTGAATGCAAGAGTTTTGGAAAGAGGGGCAAGTATGAAGTCTATTGTGGATGAGAGAGCTTGGGAAGTGAGTCAGTCGTTGTTCGCTGATGATACAGCGCTGGTGGCTGATTCATGTGAGAAACTGCAGAAGTTGGTGACTGAGTTTGGTAAAGTGTGTGAAAGAAGAAAGTTGAGAGTAGATGTGAATAAGAACAAGGTTATTAGGTAGAGTAGGGTTGAGGGTCAAGTCAAATGGGAGGTAAGTTTGAATGGAGAAAAACTGGAGGAAGTAAAGTGTTTTAGATATCTGGGAGTGGATCTGGCAGCGGATGGAACCATGGAAGCGGAAGTGAATCATAGGGTGGGGGAGGGGGCGAAAATTCTGGGAGCCTTGAAGAATGTGTGGAAGTCGAGAACATTATCTCGGAAAGCAAAAATGGGTATGTTTGAAGGAATAGTGGTTCCAACAATGTTGTACGGTTGCGAGGCGTGGGCTATGGATAGAGTTGTGCGCAGGAGGGTGGATGTGCTGGAAATGAGATATTTGAGGACAATGTGTGGTGTGAGGTGGTTTGATCGAGTAAGTAATGTAAGGGTAAGAGAGATGTGTGGAAATAAAAAGAGCGTGGTTGAGAGAGCAGAAGAGGGTGTTTTGAAATGGTTTGGGCACATGGAGAGAATGAGTGAGGAAAGATTGACCAAGAGGATATATGTGTCGGAGGTGGAGGGAACGAGGAGAAGTGCGAGACCAAATTGGAGGTGGAAAGATGGAGTGAAAAAGATTTTGTGTGATCGGGGCCTGAACATGCAGGAGGGTGAAAGGAGGGCAAGGAATAGAGTGAATTGGATCGATGTGGGATACCGGGGTTGACGTGCTGTCAATGGATTGAACCAGGGCATGTGAAGCGTCTGGGGTAAACCATGGAAAGTTGTGTGGGGCCTGGATGTGGAAAGGGAGCTGTGGTTTCGGGCATTATTGCGTGGCAGCTAGAGACTGAGTGTGAACGAATGGGGCCTTTGTTGTCTTTTCCTAGTGCTACTTCGCACACATGAGGGGGGAGGGGGATGGTATTCCATGTGTGGCGAGGTGGCGATGGGAGTGAATGGGGGCAGACAGTGTGAACTGTGTGCATGGGTATATATGTATGTGTCTGTGTATGTATATATATGTGTACATTGAGATGTATAGGTATGTATATTTGCGTGTGTGGACGTGTGTGTGTTTATACATTGTGTATGGGGGTGGGTTGGGCCATTTCTTTCGTCTGTATCCTTGCGCTACGTCGCAAACGCGGGAGACAGCGACAAAGCAAAATAGATAATATATAAATATATATATATATATATATATATATATATATATATATATATATATATATATATATATATATATATATATATCCTCCCTGGGGATAGGGGAAAAAGAATACTTCTCACGTATTCCCTGCGTGTCGTACAAGGCGACAAAAAGGGAGGGGAGCGGGGGGCTGGAAATCCTCCCCTCTCATTTTTTTTTTTTCCCAAAAGAAGGAACAGAGAAGGGGGCCAGGTGAGGATATTCCCTCAAAGGCCCAGTCCTCTGTTCTTAATGCTACCTCGCTAACGCGGGAAATGGCGAATAGTATGAACAAAAAAAAAAAAAAAATTATATATATATATATATATATATATATATATATATATATATATATATATATATATATATATATATATATAATCAAAATTTTCCTCATTTTTCATTCTCAAACTTTTTTGAGACAAAAATGATATACAAAAGCTGTATATGCAAGTTTCATTGAGATGAACCATTTATAGTATGTATGTCTTGAGCAACACGCGTTACCGCAGATCCAAGCTGTGTCCTAATATACCATTCATGTAATGTACCCAATGTCTAGCTTGTGAACATGATTTGTTTACTAAGAGAGATGATACGACACTGCTCAAGCTGCCATACTGATTGTAAAAACCATCGTAACAAGCACAATTCAGTGACGAGCTGATATACAATACAACTCTCATGATTTAACAATCAACAACAGGGACCCAAGTGTTGAGTCAAAACAGGAGAATCATATAGTCAAATGAGCGGTCGGATGCACAAGACTGCATGTCTGAGGACCTGGCATCTAATCTACTTCTCCGTCCTCAACTCCAGTCGCTGAGAATCTGATGCAAAAGTAAAGCTAAAGTTGTTAACTACTGAGGTGACAGTATCATCGGGGCGATAAAAGGCTATCCCATGTTGCTAAGTGTTGCCTCCGCGAGCTGTTCCTGTCCGTTGCTGCACCTGTGATGGATGACCCTCACACAACACTGTCAAAACACCACACTGGCAGATACTCGTCAGTATACAGCCACAAAGCTGGTAATATAGTCTGACGTTCTGCACAAGCCTCTACCTGATGCTTTCCAAAGACCTCTGACAAGAGATGCAGTCTGGAGTTCTCCACAAGCCTCCGGATGGTAATATGGTTATCAATCCTCTACAAGCTTCTGGATGGTGATAGTCTGAAGTTCTCCACAAGTCTCTGTGTGGCAATATAGTCTGAAGTTCTCCAGAGATAACAGCAATGGACATCCATAATCTTCTGCTGTCCTGTGACTACATACATGTGACCCTTAGTCCAAACTGAAAAATAGCTTTTTAACATCTTGGACTCCACTTGAGCCACACGTGGTTGAGGAGAGCATAGACCATGAGCACAATGTATACCAGTAAAAAACTCACTCATGGTCACAATATAAATGGTGCTGAACAGCATTTCGTGGGAATTCCTGATTATGGTATCCTCCAATGGCACAGTCAAGTAATATAAACAGACACTCACGACGGAAGGTACACTAAGGGGGACATCACTCACTAATTACGAATCCTCGCATCACATCTCTCTCCCTCACTCAGTCATTCCTTCCACTTTGGGAGACGCAGAGCTGCTTGCAGAAATAATCTTGAAATGTGTTATTAAAGAAGTCTCCTTGTCAAAGCACAACTGTAAAATACTCCCACATATTTACCTATACTTCCTCCAGTTTACAGTAATGCGAGTAAAGCACTGTTCTGTCGGCTTTTACGAAGACGACTTGCACAACCTAAGCCATAATTGGAGTGACATTTTCTTTGATACGATCCATAAAATACGAACAACAAATTTACCCGAGGAACGAGGGTAAGGCGGTGACCACAGGCCTTGCAAGCACCCTGGCCTTCCACCTCATGCATGCATCCCTCCCCTTCTGCTTGATTGCCTCGTCTCCATATATATAGTTTAGGAATTTAGGATACTATTACTAACCCTCCAGCAGATAAACTCGTCATATACCATGATGTCTTCTGCTATCTGGCTTTCCCATGCACATATATATCCTAACTCCTCGCCTTCTGCCCTGCAGGATTGACCCGTAGGGTTTTCATGGCTGGTAGGGACGTGCTGAAGAGAGGGTCTGAGGGCATCAGGTCGCAGGAGACAAGTTATGCTGTCAACATGAACTCCTCATCCTCACCCACGTCCCGGCCCAGGATGGAAGATGCAGGAGGACGACGTAGAAAAACCACGAAACGGACTGCTGGAAAAAGAGCGGGCATAGGACAGCAGCTCGAGAAAAGAGAACCAAATCGGACAAAATGACACTACGAGAGAGAGAGAGAGAGAGAGAGAGAGAGAGAGAGAGAGAGAGAGAGAGAGAGAGAGAGAGAGAGAGAGAGAGCTAAAGTGGTGGGGGAAAATTAATTGCTGAATTAGGTATAAACGCATACATAACACCGTTAAAGTCTATTACCTTCAACCATCCATCCATGAGACGCATAATCTTCCCCACCCTGGCATCTCCTACCCAGCCAGGGAGAATAATTTCATTAGAACTTCACGTTAAGCTAAAGATTTTTTAGCAACCTTTTGGGTAGGATTGACGGAAACGGTGAATTTTAACTCATTCTTCTGGTGGGAAAATATTACATTCCTCCCTTCTGAGGGAGCCTCAAGAGCCGAATTATAAAAGAAATTATGGCAAAAATAATCACCTCAGACTAATGAATTCATGTTTGTTTTCAGAGGCTCTCAGTCCTGTTATTTCTTGACCCACCACGTATGTCTGATGGGTAAGCTGTTACACGTAAGACTAATAAAAAGAAACGTAACTGATGGGCCAGTCTGTGTAGTGCCCTGTGATCATGACTTTCACGGCTGTACACATCCACAATGACACGGTTCATTGCTCCGACACTCCCTGCCTACTGTGCCTAACCCATCCTTCATCAGATCCTGTGCGATAAGATATATAGAGTCTGAATTTGAGCAGTTTGAAGGCCATGTCTTATTGGAAGATGAATATCGCCGGATGAAAACATTTCCTCAAACTTCATTCAAGAAGAGAAATCAAAGAGGAGGGGAAACTCACAGAAAGGAAACAAATTCAAAAGAAATCTTGAAAGCTTATATTATCATCATCATTAATTTCCTCTCATAAGAGTGCCTTCAAGCTGATGACTTTAAAAGAGAATTCTTTTTGAGGTATCTCGTTTTAGATTTAATAAATTCTAAAGATGACATTTCACTCAATGTAAGTTTTGAAACACTAGTATTTCTACACACACACACACACACACACATATATATATATATATATATATATATATATATATATATATATATATATATATATATATATATATCCATGGTTCCATCCAGATCTAAACCATGGAAGCGGAAGTGGATCATAGGGTGGGGGAGGGGGCGAAAATTCTGGAAGCCTTGAAGAATGTGTGGAAGTCGAGAACATTATCTCGGAAAGCAAAAATGGGTATGTATGAAGGAATAGTGGTTCCAACAATGTTGTATGGTTGCGAGGCGTGGGCTATGGATAGAGTTGTGCGCAGGAGGATGGATGTGCTGGAAATGAGATGTTTGAGGACAATGTGTGGTGTGAGGTGGTTTGATCGAGTAAGTAACGTAAGGGTAAGAGAGATGTGTGGAAATAAAAAGAGCGTGGTTGAGAGAGCAGAAGAGGGTGTTTTGAAATGGTTCGGGCACATGGAAAGAATGAGTGAGGAAAGATTGACCAAGAGAATATATGTGTCGGAGGTGGAGGGAACGAGAAGAGGGAGACCAAATTGGAGGTGGAAAGATGGAGTGAAAAAGATTTTGTGTGATAGGGGCCTGAACATGCAGGAGGGTGAAAGGAGGGCAAGGAATAGAGTGAATTGGAGCGATGTGGTATACCGGGGTTGACGTGCTGTCAGTGGATTGAATCAAGGCATGTGAAGCGACTGGGGTAAACCATGGAAAGCTGTGTTGGTATGTATATTTGCGTGTGTGGACGTATGTATATACATGTGTATGGGGGTGGGTTGGGCCATTTCTTTCGTCTGTCTCCTTGCATAACCACGCAAACGCGGGAGACAGCGACAAAGCAAAAAAAAAAGAAAAAAAAAAAAAAAATATATATATATATATATATACATATATATATATAATTTTTTTCTTTTTTTTTTTACATATACATACCTACACAGCTTTCCATGGTTTACCCCAGACGCTTCACATGCCCTGATTCAATCCACTGACAGCACGTCAACCCCGGTATACCACATCGATCCAATTCACTCTATTCCATGCCCTCCTTTCACCCTCCTGCATGTTCAGGCCCCGATCACACAAAATCTTTTTCGCTCCATCTTTCCACCTCCAATATATCGACTGTACGAACCTTGTATGGGTCTTTAACTTTGTTTTTAGAGATGCTTATTATACAGTCTTTGAATATTTGTCAAAGTTAGTTTACATTTCTGCTCTCGCATCAAATCATATTAACATCTCGTCTTAATTTAGGGCTATGATAATATCCGTCATCTTAAAAGGAAAGGGATTTCAACACTGGAGCAACACCTTATGTAATGAACAACAAAGTAAGAGACGAAAAATATCAAACATAGGGAAGAAAAACACTCAGAAAAAAGACAAAGAAAATACTGCAACAAATCAGAAGATTACCTGAAGTTTCCATAAATTCATTAAGAGCGCCCTATCAGTCTAGCCTGAAGTAATCAACTGAGGGATCCACGCAGCAGAGTGACAGGCAGAGATGAAGATATATGCGAAGAATTAAGGGCAAAGTTTCAACGTGTATCTACAACCTTGAAATTGCCTGCCTAGGACGGTAATGAGACTGGAATGAAGCGACGTAATAAACAGTACCTTCGGGGACTTGCATGGGAAATAAAAGGCATACGAAGCATCAGAAGCAGATGGTGTATCGATATATGTACTCGAGAGAATGTTCACAGACCCTAGCTAGGCGCCGCTGGGTTGATCGTGTAAACCCAGCTGAAAAGGTTTCAGCAACAACAGTGGAAACCCAACAACTTCTCTTGAAACCGACGACAGGAAAAAGCACTCGACTACAGATCGATGTCATCACTGTACTCATTACGCCCACTACTGTTACAGGTAAACAGGGAACAGACTGATGACTTCTGTCCAACAAAAACTTACTCATATGTAAAAACGCGCAGCTTTGCGAGGTTTTTTCCTACTTACTACGCCAAGTGCGTCCACTTGAACATATGAAGAAAAATGGAGCCACGTTTTGAAATGACCGAGTATAGATACCGCCCTTTTAACAGCACACAGTGTACTGTCTCGAAAACACATTTGTCCTGCATGAAATAAAGGTAACCTAAATAAGAGACAAACCAAATAAAGCATGACATATTATTACCCAAAAACGAGGAGGCATTACGGTACGGTGGCACCTGTCGCTACTGTTGTTGGTAGATTTCCCAGGGCTGGACCTGGCAGGAGCTGTTGTCCTAGTGACCGCCCGGTCTCTGTTCGCGACGTCGTACCTGACGATACAAACCTGGAGCACAGGTGTACGCGAGAGAACTTGGGAAGGTTTATAGTTCCTCCTACCCTCCACTGTACGTAAATAGGCCACTAATTCAGGTGATGCCACTGTTTACTCCATGGAATTCGTCCCATTTTATCCTTAAAGACCGAGGATTAATTTGCGGAAAAAAAGACCTGAAGCACATTCTTGTCTACAGTTTATGGTGTGCTTGGTTTTCTACGAGACTTTTTGTTTGCTGGTGCGACTTTGCCGGTACAGTCCCAGTGCCGACCACCCACACACCCAGAGAGGGAGTAAAAGTGCGTCTGCCGAAGCCGCGACGTCAAATCAAAGACATGCAATCCGTGCGGCAATGTTCTCGTTTTAATTCACGGTGTGAGGAATGTGAATAATGGGGACTTTGACAGTAGCCAAAACGTGTCATGAGCTCACTGTACTAAGATCAATCTTCAAAAAAATCCATTCACTTCTCCGGCTACAATCATATACAAGACGCCTTCATTGCCCACTCTCTCTCTCTCTCTCTCTCTCTCTCTCTCTCTCTCTCTCTCTCTCTCTCTAAGCATCATCTACAAGAATAACTCTAGAATTCGGTCCACTCAAAGATGTTATCTTTACACTGTATACTACTTGACCACGTACTTTCTGACATAAGACGTTGATTTACTCTTCCCAGCAGATCACCCGCCCTGCACTGAGCTAGTCTACATCTTCCTTAAAATTCGTTTATATCCTCAACCAGTGCATCTTCCTTATAGCTTCAGCCTCCACTCTGATCATTCATTTCATTCTTTGAAAAAACTACGTGTCAAATACACACAATAGAGACTAAGTAATCCTTCAAGCAAAGCTTATCTCTAAGTCTTCACACATTTGTTCCACCACCAGCCACATGTGCCTCAGTACCTGCAACTCCCCTCCTTTACTTTCAACTCAGTTATAAAATCACCTGCTTTGCCACTGCTACATATACTGGTCCGTTACTGAACTATCTTCCATCTCTTTTAAGGGTAACCATCTTAGGTTTAGTTGCATCAGCTTTTAAACCCCTCTTACTGCGTACCTCACCTCATCTCCCTAACATTCTATACAACTCATTGTCTGTGTCAGGAGAGTAGCATCGTTCACTAACCACAACCCTGACAATATCTGTTCTGAGTAGTATCCTACAGTGATCACCCGTCCTCCCTCATCATCTCACGCATTGTCCCTTCCATTCAAACCCTGTGTATCACAGTGGTATTATCAAACCATCCCAGTGAACTCTAAACGATTCTGACTGAATCCCTTACTCCTACCACGATTTTCCCTCAATTATGCAGTAAATCTAATGCAAAAACTCTTAAAGACTAATTAACATAGGTGTCATCCACGACAAAGAAATGTTAAACACTTCCCAACTTCCTCTCCTCTGCACTGTGCGATATGCTTCCTCTGTATCGGCACATGTAACATCTGCCCTCTTAGTATTTCCACAGCTTAACCAGGTGAAGAACTCTGATCAAAATATTCTCTTCCTGACTTACATGGGGTCGGCAGAGAATGAGCTGTAAAGAATACTAAGATGTTAAGGAGACGAACGCGAAAAATATGGGTTTAAAAATCAATACAAAAAAAAAAAAACAATGGTTATGATAATGGTTATAATCTACTCAGTGTAACCTTAAACCCTATTAACGAAGCTTAACTTACTCCCCTGTGATTGCTGCTACGTTTTACCCCTGTTTTATATGATGATCTCTTCTTCCGACCACTCACAGGAGAATGGGAATGACGTAACTTTTCAAAATCGTTCTTGCAACTACTCTTGTTGCCTCGCTCTCGACCATCCCACCCATCATCCCGTCCATACCCGTGGATCTTTCAAATTTTTCAAGCACATTGCCCGTCTTCATCCCCCAGTGTCATGTCTTCAGATCCACAAGAACCAATGGACTCTAAACCTTTCGCATTACTTTTCTATCGACTGAGATCATCTCACGTTACTTCAACATTTTATTACTTCAAAATTTCTAGCCATTTCCTGCGAACTGATTCTTGTCACCTGCTCACCATCATCCTCGTCCAGCAGGCCCTCATTCTTCACACGTGCCTCTTACAAGCAATATTACCCCCGGCAATTTCTCCATAAAATTTCACCGATTTTTTACTTTGAAGAATTTCTCATTACCTCTAATGTCTTCCAATTCTCTTGCTTGATCTTATATATTCCACGTCTTATAAGCTTTGCCTTTCAGTTCCCATTTCTTACAATAGTCTGAAGTATTCAGCTTCTCTTCCAGAGTTTGTCTACTTCGAACATTCTTTAGTCTCAAACTTCATCATTCTAACACGCATTTAGTCCTTTTCCACGCCATCCTTACGCTACATTCCTCTTTGGCCGCCTCTGAGTGGAGAATTCTTCGGATACTTCCACCGCAGCGAAGACCAAGTTTTTCTCCACTCAAGTCGACGTTATTCACCTTCTCTCAGAGGATCACTTATTTTCAAGGACGTCAGCTCCCATTTCCCTTTCAACAGTATCATCTCTGGTAACCGAATTCCTATACCTCTCCACTTGTATCATATATTCGGAGGGACCATCAAGTGCCACACTTCCTGGCTGAACGCGTGTCATATTCTGTCTTACCAAAACCATATCAATAATCCTCTTATCTCCTCTGTATCTGTATCTCATATACCTGCGGACCATCTTGTGTCGGAGGTAAGTATGAAAGACACTTAGAGCTGATGACATATGTATCTCTCGCACTCTCTCACCTCACATGTTCTCTTATCTTCTGCTCCAGAGTCACCATCCCATCCTTTCCTATCACCCACTTATTCTAAATCACACATCCACACGCACCTGTTGGAAGACTTACTGACGGCGGCACCATACACAAGCACTGTAGTGGCTGTCAAGTTCTTCTCCCTTGCCTAGGTTGTTGCAGTTTTTTTCTTCCTTTTGCTGCCTCACGTCGGTTGCTTCGTTTCAGTCCACAAACACATACTGTCCATCTAACACACAAAACGCGACAGCATGTAACTCACTCGACTCTAAACTATCATGTTTCCTGCAGTTAACGCTACACACTAGCCCTGCCTCATGGTATAATATCACCATAAGTAAACAAATCTCAAGAGACGGGCCCTACGAGTGCAGAAATCTCTACCCATTCTGGGCAAATAAGTAATTACACACGCGGTAACGAAAGCAAGCAGTAACACACACACACACACACACACACACACACACACACACACACACACACACACATTCATAACAACATACCTCACTCCAAACATGTATATCCACAACCTGTTGTCTCTCGAGTGTCTTCATGCATACCCAAGTGATACGCCCTCATTCATCAGGGATGATTAAACAAACCCTATTGCAGCCACGTCCTTCCCCTACCCAACCTAAACCTCACTTAAAGGCTCAGTATTAAGGATATGAAGCAGTCACAGGCACACCCCGCTCACTGTCTCACCGTGGCTTCACCAGCATTCTTCGCCAAGCCTTCCCATCTATTTTAGCACAACTTGCCATCATGCCACCACCACATATCCCAACATAATATCCCAGCATATCCTCAACACTCTTCTTGAAGCCACAAAAGAAAACTGTTGCGAGGGAATACGAGTTGCCTCATGCGGACACCATGACGACGTGCTGTCTGGAGTGAGTCGTTCCTCTCGCTGTCCATGAGCTTGTAATGATACCACAGTCGTCGCTCCCGCCGGCACGCTGGAAGCCGAGGTGAGACAGGCGAGCCAAAGGAACACGTGCGCTTCAGTCCCTTGTGCTCGACTTTCCTGCCCAGGTGTATTATAGCCTGACCTTATTCATCCGGACCTTCATGGCCAGATCATAGGGCAGGCAATCATGCCTTTAGCTCTTACCATCGTGATCGAGAGATTACGTAACTCATCCAATCAACCAGGAGTTACCGTGCTCCGCCCGCTCGAGGTTGCTTCGAAAGTAAAAAACGTCATCTTTAGTAAGGCTGTATCACTGGGAGTAAAATCTCGTCGAAGAACTTCTCACCCCAAAGAAGTCTACACTTCCCTGTTACTAAGAGCAGTGCAGTCTTGGGCTTCAGGAGCCTACAGGAAGGTCCTGGATAAGACCAGGACTGTTACATAGATATTCGTCCTGGGTTAATTGTAGATAAGAAATGAATCAGTAAGTAAAAAGTGATAGGGTTCTTTATATGTTCACCAGTGACAGTGTCCATTAATCAGTGTCTTCTCTATGTTCACAGTTTCATCAACATCTTCCTATCTGCATAAGACACCTTAAGAGGGTGAAAAATTCCCACGTCGTGAAAGAAGTGTAACGAATGATACATATTGTATTAAAAACGTGCTTCTAATCAAATATATATATATATATATATATATATATATATATGAACTCTTTATAAAAGCACTTGCAGCCTAAAAATACTCCACTTCCCGAGGCTGGGCAATGTGGATTCCTTTAGAGTGAGAGGTTTTTTTAGCGAGACTGTACACCAAGCGACACAAACGTGCCAAAGGTGATCTGTCACCTGCGCCATCACCTCTTACAAATACCTACAGGCAAGCTAACCTTCATACACAAATGTGAGTTAGTGTGCCAGGCTCCTGGGCTAGCAAACACTACCGTAACTCCCCACCCTAACAAAACCACTCCTCACCGCAGACAGTGCAGAGTGACTGCAGACTCACCAAAATTACAGTAAAATAACTCATAATTAGAACAGTCTAACAGTGTTGACAGTGCCTACATTTCCCTCAACCTCATTATTTCCAACGTAATTAAACAAAGAGCACGGAGCAAACCAAGCATTCGGCCGAGATAAGAGGGTTCGTGCGTCGCTACATCCACTCCATGCAGTGGAATCCTTACAGGAAGACAGCTTTCTAAAAGCTCGACAGTATCCACACTAGCACCCACACCAGGAATGAGTAGCATTCACTATGATTATCAACAATCACAAAATCACCCTCTTTCATGAAAGGCCCTGCAGTACTCATACCAGGCATGATTATCTGTAACAGGCATTAGTAATCACACCCACAACAGCATCCACACCGGGATAAGATACTACGACCAGGCGGCAGAGTCCTTGCGACGAGCAAAAGCATCCAAAGCAGGTGACAATACCTCCAGCAGACAACAGTGTCCCCGCCCATCAGTGATACCTTCAGCCGGTAACAGTATCTTACACCAGGTAAGAATATTCATTCCTGATAATAGTACCCAAATCAAGCGAAAGTGTCTACAATGAGCCATTGCACTGGAACCCGCCACCAGTATCCACACGAGGCAATCTCAAAACTAAGAACACTAAACACATCAAGCGACACAGTCACCAACAATAACAGGTGTATACGCCAGCAAACAGTACGCACATACAACGACACAAGCGTTCAAACTAGGCGACAGGATTCACCTCATGTAGTGTGGTTGTAGGTCTGGATCCACAATCAAATCTGGATACAATATGCATAACTCGCAGAAATATCTATACCTGGGGAAAAACATGCATTCATAAATGGCGTCAGTATTGCAACAGGATCCACACAAAGCTAGTCTCTAAACAAGACAAAAACACTCATCCTTTACAAAAAATATCCGTAAGAGGCATCATCTTACACCCGCACACCATGATCCATAATAAGTACCGTATCCACACAACGAATTGCATAGTATCCACACGTGTCTTGTATTCCCTCCAGGTACGTACATACCATGTAACTACCTCAAAGATACCCCAGAAGTGGCAGACTCCAGAATGAAACCCCAGTATCTGGTAACAGAGTTTGGAATGTCTGAGAAAAGGAACTGTGAGTAGATGTGAACAAAAGTAACATTAGACAGTGAGGCAAAGAGAGCAGGAGGGGTAGAGCGTGAGTTTGAGGGGAAAGAACCTGTAGTAATGGGAATGTTATGGGTACTTGGGAGTGACATGGCAGTGGATGGAGCCATGGGAAGTGAGGTTAATCACAGTGATGGCGAGAGGCAAAGGTCTCCTGAATGCACTCAGGAACGTGTGGAAGGTGAGGACATTGCTAGGGCTAGAACTGGTTAGGTTTGAAGATGTTACATGACAAACTCTTCGATCCAGAATGAAAAACAACGGAAATGGATGGATGTGTTGGAGAAAAAAGATGCCTGAGGACAATATATTGTGTGACGAGGGGTTGATAGAGTTAGGAATAACAATGTTGGAGCGAGGTATGTTAGAATGTGAGATCTAACCAGGGTATGCTGAAGTGCTTTGGACACAGGGAATGGATGAGTGAAGGAAGACTGATAAACAATATTTACATGGCAGATATAAAGTAAGTATGAAGACCGAGAAGAAGATGGAAGGATGGCAGGAAAAAATGCTTTTGAGATGCTAGGGCCTTAACATTCTGAAGGGTGAGAGGCGTGAATGGGCGGACTAAATTGGAGGGAAGTGGTATATTGGAGCGACGTGCTGACAGTGGGCTGACCCAGGCCATATGAAACTGCCAAAAGAAACACGGAAGTGGTCTGTGAGGATTACATGTGGACACCGTGCTCCGATTGCGACGCATTATACAACTAGACTGTGCTATGAGCAATGAGGCGATTGCTTTCGTCTGTTTCTGGCGTTTACTTGTTGAAGATGGAAACAGCGAACAAGTATGAAATAGACATCTTAACACACACACACACACACACACACACACACACACACACACACACACACACATACACTCACACACACACACACATACATACACACGCACACATACAAGAAAGAAATGACGTATTGTATCTGACAAAAGAACTACTTACACCAATAACATATCTATAAAGGCAAAGCCCAATATGTTGATGCTTCTAGACAACACTGCGTATCTCTAAAAATAGTCGTCCAGTTAAATATCCCCTCCATATATATATATATTCCTAACAGTACCATATATCCTCCATATCCACGTCAGGCTAGACAATAAATCCATCACACGCATGCAAATTAGACATCATCATGTGTGCCTCTATTTGGCATTCATGAACCCATCCAGCCGTTTGCTCGCACTGAACAATATACGACCACACACTAATCAACACACTGTATGACACTACATCTGGGTATATAGAGCTGGCAACAACCAGCATTTATGCCAATCAATATATCATCGTCTGTGGCCACAACTTAGGTCCCCCGACTATGTATGCAAAACGACAGCTTTGCAAATATAAACATGTATCTATGCCAGCTAATACCACATACTCAGCACAACTCTGTGCCAAAATTAGATAAAGAATACACCAGGGAGAAAAGTATGTAATCACAAAACATATCTCAAACCGATATAGTTCTAAATCAGTCCTAAACATGTATCCACATATGGCAAGGTCTTTAAGTCATACGTGACAAGTATATGTATCCACTATTCTTTTACGCTGCCAGTTATCAACTTCTCTTATGAATTTGTGATAAAACAGGTAACCTCCTCAAGACACACTGTATGTTCATCATACTATATACCATGTACTGACAGTTGACATCGGCACATGCGGGTCATAACTGAGTAATCAATCCGCAGATTCCCAGTTCATGTGTTTTTTTTCAGCAACATGTTCCTATCTAACCAATGTATGCAAAACACATAATTGACCACCCTGCCTACACCCTACGCTCACACCACCCCATGCTATTAATGATACGTACTGACTGACTTCAATGGATATATATATATATATATATATATATATATATATATATATATATATATATATATGCCTGGTACTCACTGAAATTACCAAATCCAACAATATACATGCAGACCATGCAACACATTTATGCATCCCGTACCCCAATCTTGCCACGTAAGAATCACGGCGGACACGGGTGTATGTATACCCAGGAGGAGGTATTCTGTATGGGTGTGGAAGCCATCAGTGTATGGTCAACCTCCAGCCAGCAGTGTCTGGATTCGACAAGGAACGAGAGGGAGGGAGGATGGAGCAGCAAGACCAGAGTCCCAGCAGACGTAGTTTCACTCTTTACTTCGTACTTCATCCTCTCCCCGTTTTCTGATTCATCTCAGGTCTCTCTCTGTCTCTCTCTCTCTCTCTCTCTCTCTCTCTCTCTCTCTCTCTCTCTCTCTCTCTCTCTCTCCGGTACACTTCCTCGTTCCTGAATTCGCTGGCTCTCTCTCTCTCTCTCTCTCTCTCTCTCTCTCTCTCTCTCTCTCTCTCTCTCTGGTCGCCACCGAGACCCGGAAGTGGGTCAACCAATTTCAGGAACGAAATTAGTGCTTTAATGCAAGACGGAGTCGTAACTTACGTGCTCTGGAAGTGGACGACTGGCTGTACCTTACCTGAAAAGAAAAAGGAAATCAGACGGTTTACTAAACGCATCTTTTGTATTTCTATATTTCTATATTTTTTATTTGTATATTTCTGAAATAACTTTCATCCAGCTTTCTGAAATATGTTTAACACGGTGTTCTGAAATATCTAAGTATAACATGGTCTTCTGATATATCTGAACGTAGTTTTCTGAAATAACTTTAACACGAATGTGATCTAAGGGGGCTTAGCAATCGGGACGGTCCTACGTGTTAGAAATTGGGTTGAAGTGTGTGTGTGTGTGTGTGTGTGTCTGTGTGTGTGTGTGTGTGTGTGTGTGTGTCTGTGTGTGTGTGTGTGTGTGTGTGTGTGTGTGTGTGTGTGTGTGTGTGTGTGTGTCTGTGTCTGTGTCATCTCAGTTATAACATGAAAAGATGGACAAAAGATACTCCAGTCAAGGCCATGAATGAGAGGTACGGAGGCTACAGGCAGAGGTAATGACGATAGAAGAAAGTCCCTCACCTTAGCTGTTTGAGGAAAGAAGGAAGTATCATAATGGTCAATCCTCATGTAAGGGCGAGGTTATGATATGATAGGATGGGATAAGTGCTTCACCAGATCACTTATACACATAAGAATTCTAGCTCTTTTACGTTGCACATAATCTACTACCTAGAAATAAAAAGAACATTGGTTAGTGCTATTTTCCTTTTCCAATTTGAACAGTGTGCATCAACTAATCAAAAATAAATCCAGATGAAAGATAATAGATGCTGTTATCACATTATCAGTAAGATCAATATAATCTCAATTTAACCTTTAACTTAAGAGAGATCTTTCTATAATCATATATCTAACTGAACAGAAAAGAAAACTATCTGTTCATGCAATATTCAAGCACTAATTCACATATATGGCAAAAAAAAAGCTACATACCATATCATACCAATGTCGTACAATTATAATGATTCAAACAAACATATCAAAAAAATTCAAAGCTTTGTTCAAGACGAAGTTAATAAATCACAGGTTGAAAATGACGTCCATCAAAACAAATTAACCAAAAATTTAATGACCCAAACCGAACATTCAACGGGAAGGCTCACAGAGGAAAGCCCATCACAAATGAACACACGCTACATGCCCCACCTATCCAGTGTCAGGTGGTCATGAATTTGATCCAACACAACAATTGACATACGACAATCCACACATGACGCATGTCAAGCGATAACAACCATGACCCACCAAGACATGAACGTCTATTTGTTCTCCCGATCCAACTTTGCATTTCTCTCTGACGTGTTTGTTCTCCTGCCTCGTTATGATTCCAAGATGACAGGTCCCAACCCAATTGATAATTCTAGAAATCTCTAAGCCTCTCTATAAGTCTTCTATGAGCGGCCTCGACACACCAAGTCTATGACACACCAGATGCATTTGGAAAAAGGTTCCCCTGCCTTCCAAAACTCGTCTATGACCAGTCTCGACCCATCTAATACATCTAGAAAAGTTCTACTTCACTGTAAATCATTTATAGCCAGTCTCGACCCATCTAATACATCTAGAAAAGTTCTACTTCACTGTAAATCATTTATAGCCAGTCTCGACCCATCTAATACATCTAGAAAAGTTCTACTTCACTGTAAATCATTTATAGCCAGTCTCGACCCATCTAATACATCTAGAAAAGTTCTACTTCACTGTAAATCATTTATAGCCAGTCTCGACCCATCTAATACATCTAGAAAAGTTCTACTTCACTGTAAATCATTTATAGCCAGTCTCGACCCACCTAATACATCTAGAAAAGTTCTACTTCACTGTAAATCATTTATAGCCAGTCTCGACCCATCTAATACATCTAGAAAAGTTCTACTTCACTGTAAATCATTTATAGCCAGTCTCGACCCATCTAATACATCTACAAAAGTTCTACTTCACTGTAAATCATTTATAGCCAGTCTCGACCCACCTAATACATCTAGAAAAGTTCTACTTCACTGTAAATCATTCATAGCCAGTCTCGACCCATCTAATACATCTAGAAAAGTTCTACTTCACTGTAAATCATTTATAGCTAGTCTCGACCCACCTAATACATCTAGAAAAGTTCTACTTCACTGTAAATCATTTATAGCCAGTCTCGACCCACCTAATACATCTAGAAAAGTTCTACTTCACTGTAAATCATTTATAGCCAGTCTCGACCCACCTAATACATCTAGAAAAGTTCTACTTCACTGTAAATCATTTATAGCCAGTCTCGACCCATCTAATACATCTAGAAAAGTTCTACTTCACTGTAAATCATTTATAGCCAGTCTCGACCCACCTAATACATCTAGAAAAGTTCTACTTCACTGTAAATCATTTATAGCCAGTCTCGACCCACCTAATACATCTAGAAAAGTTCTACTTCACTGTAAATCATTTATAGCTAGTCTCGACCCACCTAATACATCTAGAAAAGTTCTACTTCACTGTAAATCATTTATAGCTAGTCTCGACCCACCTAATACATCTAGAAAAGTTCTACTTCACTGTAAATCATTTATAGCTAGTCTCGACCCACCTAATACATCTAGAAAAGTTCTACTTCACTGTAAATCATTTATAGCTAGTCTCGACCCACCTAATACATCTAGAAAAGTTCTACTTCACTGTAAATCATTTATAGCTAGTCTCGACCTACCTAATACATCTAGAAAAGTTCTACTTCACTGTAAAACATTTATAGCTAGTCTCGACCCACCTAATACATCTAGAAAAGTTCTACTTCACTGTAAATCATTTATAGCCAGTCTCGACCCACCTAATACATCTAGAAAAGTTCTACTTCACTGTAAATCATTTATAGCTAGTCTCGACCCACCTAATACATCTAGAAAAGTTCTACTTCACTGTAAATCATTTATAGCCAGTCTCGACCCACCTAATACATCTAGAAAAGTTATACTTCACTGTAAATCATTTATAGCCAGTCTCGACCCATCTAATACATCTAGAAAAGTTCTACTTCACTGTAAATCATTTATAGCCAGTCTCGACCCATCTAATACATCTAGAAAAGTTCTACTTCACTGTAAATCATTTATAGCCAGTCTCGACCCACCTAATATATCTAGAAAAGTTCAACTTCACTGTAAATCACTTATAGCCAGTCTCGACCCACCTAATATATCTAGAAAAGTTCTACTTCACTGTAAATCATTTATAGCCAGTCTCGACCCACCTAATATATCTAGAAAAGTTCTACTTCACTGTAAATCATTTATAGCCAGTCTCGACCCACCTAATACATCTAGAAAAGTTCTACTTCACTGTAAATCATTTATAGCCAGTCTCGACCCATCTAATACATCTAGAAAAGTTCTACTTCACTGTAAATCATTTATAGCCAGTCTCGACCCACCTAATATATCTAGAAAAGTTCTACTTCACTGTAAATCATTTATAGCCAGTCTCGACCCATCTAATACATCTAGAAAAAGTCTTTCTATCTCGCTCTAAGTCACATATGACCGGTCCCGACCCACCTAATACGTATAGAAAAATACTAAAAGTGTAAGTCTAAAGAAGAAAATTTTGGCTAAATAGGCTCACAGGCGTACGAGAATGATACATGCACTGATGCTTGATGTGGACAAAGCCACCATAGGAATACTTCATCTAAATCTTGGTCGTCCACATTACTCTGGCTCTTTATCTTATACAAAATCCTGATCTGTGCATAATTTTGTGGAAATTCTAGGCCATGGAAGCAAAATGGGTAATTGTTAAGTTTAGAGAAATGGTAATTTTTGACAAATAACTAGAGTTGCGAGAGAGACGAGGTCGCCTGGTCGCATTGCTGTAATTATCAAGGGTAATGACGAGACGATCTTATCTTTGGATATGAAGGAAAACCGTATCAGTGAACTCGTTAAAAGTAGCGCCAACCGAAGACGCTCAACCTATACATACATACTTTAAGGTACTGCCTACAAGTGGAATAGAGTTCTACTAACAATGAAAAATAAACAGCTATGATTTTCCTTATGACATCTAGACGCAAAATCATCTTGCGTCAGTACACTTAATAATTACGGCAAGACGACCAAGCGACTTCCTCTCCCCGCAACCCCATTACCAGCTGACAAGAGTAATCCTCCACGCGTGCAGTAACATGCCGTTCCATTAATTATTCTCCACTCAAAAATTCTGTCTGAAGCCTTAGACAGTTACATAGATAATGATTATCAACCATTACATAATACTCTGTACTAACATAAGAATCATAATAAAATAGGTTTAAAGGAACAAACCTAATAGTCTTATATGATAAACCTTCATATAACTACTTTCGTTTGTTTCTCAATACGTATTAGGTTCTTCATTTACTTCTGACTTGGCCCCTTATTTACCTCATCAAAACAAAGGATTTAGCTCAACAGCTTATTCAGTTACCTTATCTCATGAAAATTACAACGCATGTTACTTCGTACTAATAGAAACTACAAAGGCACTCATCTATGTCAGGCAAAATAAATGTTATAAGAAGCCCAATATAATTCGAACAAACAGTCCGTTTCTGTACATGCACAAACAGCTTTCATACTTCAAGCTTAGTCCATTCAAGGATTCAGTTCTGAAACCGTAAAGAAAGGCTGGGTTGGGGTAAGAAATATTGCCACCGTTCACGACAGTCCAACCAAAAGTGAGGCAAACAGTGTTCAAAAAGATCCCGTACTGTCCTCTCGCTCATCATGAGAGTGTATGCCATTAATGACGTTCGCTCTCTGACGAAAGGCTTTCCACTCAATAAGTTATCAGATTTTGACGATGGGGTCCAGTAGGCAGAAACTGGTCTGTTCTCTCTTACCTCAGACCTAAGACAATCTTTCCTGGGACAAACTTCACTATACAGCGATGCCTCTGTAGGAGTCTGAGACCACTTAGTTTTTTCTGTTTGAGACACATGAGCCGTACCACGTACGTACGTACACGTGTGCGTGTGCGTGTGTGTGTGTGTGTGTGTGTATGTGTTTCTCAAGAGCTCATGATACCTCTTAATGGCCAAAAAAAACACCAGTCTCTTGAGAGGATCAAGTTCTACCACTTACTGCAGACACGGGTCTCTGGATGCCTGAGGCTCCGGGGTGTTCATGTAATCAAAAACGTCTTCTGACACCTACACCAGACGTTCGCACGTCCTAAACTGAGTAAAAAAAAATCTACTCCAGGTGACACAAATATGATATCATCACCTCCCAGAGACCGAGCACCACATAGCTGTGAAAAGGAAATAAGGTCTTATTTCATGAGGAAACTCCTCGTCACTGAAGATGTATAGACACCCGCACAATCTCAACAGAGCCCCACATAAAGTGCCTCCCGAAGACGCAGGGAACTTTCCCGTTTTTCCCCAGTTTGATACAAATTATGATATAAATAGACTACAACTGCTGGAGATGTTGCAATATTTTGCTCTGTGCTATAGATTTTACAACAACAGTCTGAAGGAGTATAAGGTTAGGTTTGCTAAGTTATATGTACTTTCAGTTTTTCGAAGAGTAACAAGATATTTAAGAATCGCTAAACATTCATATGGACTGAGGGAAAGGGTGTAGAAACTTCAAATCTTCAACCAGAAGCTATTTGACTCGTCAAAATTAGATGAAAAGTTTTTTCTAATTTCTTATCGTAAGACTATATAGTTAATCATAAGTATACTAGTACTGTATAAATCAGCAGATTTAAGGTCAATGTAGCCAAGATTGATACAAGGGTGATCAAAGCCGAATAAAACCTTAGATAATAGTTTAATGAGACAGAATTAAAAGAAATATGAATGAACCAGTTCGAACACCGCGTTGCTTCTGCCACCCAAAGCACACTGCTCAGCAGGTTCGTGTTTCGTTTATTAAACTATAAAGGCATGTTGTTCTTTGTGGACTCGCGTTTCGTGAATGTCATCCATGGTGCTAAATTTACGTCATCAACATGAGAAAAAAGTGATATCTACAGGTGAGAGGAGACTCACCTGCCATCAACCAATTCCTCTATCCCACACGCATCAACGCAGTACAACAATGAGTCATGAGATTATCATGGACCAAACCAGATAAGCTTATAAAATCATCAGCCTCATTGTTGTTGTTAGACTGTGAGATAAGGTTTACCTGTAGAGTTCTCATTATACTTTTTAACATATCGCACATCTACTGATAACCAATTAGTGCCAACTGATCCTCAAGCCTTACAAATAAAGCTGATAAGACTATGAACAAGAGGCATTTGGCACTTCCTATTTCCCATCATAATCTCTGTATGCCATTATGTCTGTTTTTGCCTAATCTACACACCTTATGAATTTCAACTCCCCCTCAATCGTCACTCCTAGGGTAAAAGATCTTTAAAAAAAATGGTCTTCCCAATTAATATACAAATTCATGCAAGTACGTGCACAAGAATCCAATTATTTGTAACCTCCCCAGCGGGAACCTATAGTGCAACTATGAGGTTATCATGCAGGTATTACTCCAGGGTTATCGTGCTAACTAAATATGTACACAGACAGAAAGACTTTATGGTGCCGATGATGTTTTACATACACAATGTGTAATAGCTAGATATGATCAATACCTATTTGTTGTCCCTCATCACCGGTGGTTTTGTAAAAGCATACCTTAGAGCTAAACCCACAAACTCCCTTCAAATTTCTTGATTATATAGAAAAAAAAATCTATAACATCTCAAATATGGTCAAAACTCCTTCGACGATCATTTGTATGCTCAGGGACTGGATATGTACTACCCTCACGATGTGGTCTCCTGCATTGGGTAGAAGACTACCTTACTGGAAGGGAGTACAGGACACATGCACGATGAAGGAAAGGCCCATCAAACCATCGTGTAAAACTGCGAGTTACTTTCACATTAATCATTATTGACTTTCGTATATAGGTCAAGGTTACTTATGTGCGAGATACCACATCGCTTCTGGATACGTCTCGTTCAAGTACAAAAACTTTTTGAGTGACCATTAACCTAATTCGTTAAGCAGTGAATGACCATTAACTATAGACATTAAGCAATGAGTGACCACTGACTACAATCATTAAGGAATGAGTGACCATTAACTATAATCATTAAGCAATGGGTGACCATTAAGTATAATGATTAAGCAATGAGTGACCATTAACCATAATCATTAAGCAATGAGTGACAATCAACCATAATTATTAAGCAATGAATGACCATTAACCATTAATCACTTCAGTACAACCCTTGAGCCCAACCACTTATACAGTCCTTGAATAAGGTGCCCTTCACCAGATCCTCAAGTTAAGACAGTGTCGAGGCGTTTAAGGGTTGTACTGACGTGTTCAAGGGTCGCATCCTCCGCCTCATTAGGTTGAGAGTAGGTCAGAGCGACCTTTGAGGTACTAATGAAATCGCAACTCATGGCACGCAAGAGACCACAGACCCACAAGACGAGGATATTCCACACACCATCAGTCAGGACTGAAAGACATATGGTTCGGTTAAGAGAAAAAACTATCGATCTTTAAATCAAGTTAAGTGACTTTTGGAGTAAATAATGGTAGCTTATAACACCGATAAAAAAGTAGTAGTGGTAATCGCAGTAATAGTAGTTAGTAGTTAGTAGAATTAGCGGTTAATAATGATGATGATGATAATAATAATAATAATAATAATAATGATAATAATAATGATAATGTTTGTGTCAAAAACCAGAAAATATAATACTCAAAACGATGCCGAAATGAGCGCTGAACTGTCTAGTTACAGGAGGTTAGGTCCATATTCATGGTGCAACACATGGCAAAAGCACATGAACAGGGCAGGGTATCCCTCCTTGACATCAGACATATCATAAGCAGTGGAAAATATATCCTGTTGGTACCAGGCATATCACAACATATCACAACAGGAGAAATCCTTTTGATATGTGAGGCACTACAAGCAGGGCAGGATATATCTTCTTAATGTTCGACATACCACAAGCAAGGCAGGATATGTCTTTTTGATGTTCGACAATGAAGGTCAGGATCAGGATATGTCTTCTTAATGTTCGACAATGAAGGTCAGGATACAGTAATGCTCTACGTACTCTCGTGCTGCACGACACATTACATACACAAGCCAAAGTCAACACCAGAAAACCGTCGTAGTTGATATTCACGATGGACGACGATGCACCACAGATAGGTCAGAGTCAGACGAGAGAACTAGGTCAAGGTCAACTTTCCTGATGAGCAAACGTACCACAATTACAGTCGGTCAGTGTCCAGCTCACCGGTATGCGATACATCTCAAGGGGGTCAAAGGCAATCTTCCTGGTACATGGCAGAACACAAGCAGGTCAAGGTCAACCTTCACGATGCATCACATACCACAAATGAATCAAGGTTTCGCCTCACTGTGTGTGACACACAAGTCAAAGCCAAATTTGATGACGCGCCACAAGTTCACCAACATGGTCCACGACACACCCGATAATACTTGACAAACCACTGCCACTGTGAGTTATTGTGTGTCCGATGGCAACACACAGATGAAGAGCTGTTGTGACATCTGTTTCTTTACTTACACTACTAAGCGTTGGAAATCTTTTACCTCCTTGTGTCTCTTCCTAATAGCTTCGACCTCGACCCTTTTTAAAAGGCTGGTCTTACCACTTCCTCCAACACAGTAGTGATATTTTTCCTCTTCTGTCCTTATTTCTTGGTCTCTCTAACCCTTATCGTCCGCTCATTTAAGACCAGTCATCAGTGAGAAGTTCTCAACCAACGACACGAGAAACTACAAGGATGAGCCATGGAATACTTATGCCTTCTGCTGTACAGCCCAATCACTGCGAATGAAATGAAAATAATTGAAAAAGACATCAAAATTTATGTCATATGTGCCATAGCCAAAGATGAAATTCTCAAGTCATAAACCAGGCTAATGTTCCAGGTTAAGCTGTCTGTCCAGACGACCTAACTTAAAGGTAAATTCCAAACTTGTGCTATAGGTCTTACGTCACTCAAATCTTAAGCTATGCCACGCAGACAACTCCAGATGAAGGTCAGATATTATCATCATGGTGCATGACAAACTAGTAAGTCGACAATCATCTCCATGGCGCTTCACACACCACCATCTTTAGATACATACATTCATAAGTTATGAAAAGTATGTTTAAAAAAGAGACATGCTACGTGTACGAAAGAATGACAGAAGGAATGGTCGGAGAACAGGAATCTATGGGAACAAATAACGTGAGATTAATGTCATGGAAACTGATTAAAATATTTTTCTTCCAAGTCGAAAAATTACACTAAGTCTTTACCAAAAACAAATCTCTATAAACACTTCTATGTATTTCCAGGATGTTCAACTTACATTCATCCGTGTGCTTAGGTAAGTCTAGAATCCACAGAAATCTTAAGCCACCAGCGGCCCAGTGGTAAAATTGTCAAGTATTCCTCAGTGACTGAGGTTTGATTCAATCTCTTCTCGCCGCGGCGCCGTGAGCGAACTGACTTTTTGATCTGCATCACTACATCGTATCGCTGGAAACCGAGACAAAAGAAATGCAAAAGAAGACTAACTTAATCCAACCCTGCTGGTTGCCCCCTGGCCAATCCAATCATACGCCTTCATGGGCAATACAAATACAACAAACTCAAGGAGGCTTTTCCTCGCCTTTACTAAGGATGGACGTCCTATACATACAGACTATACTGGCAGCAACACTCGCTGCTACAGACAAACATACCAACCATTGCTCCGTCATTTTTCGTGACTAGTTTAGGCTAAACCAAAATGTAGACACAAATCCTGGTATATTACTAGTCGCATGAAGGTGTTCCTCACAAAGCGTTATGACTGACTATAGATTATCATAAAGAAAAGGCCATAAAATTTCTAAGTCTCATCACTTAATGCAAGATACTGTGCGAGTGGTGTTCTGGTAAAAGTTTAGTCTTAAGCACCAGTCAACATGATCTGCTTTTCTTCTCTCATGTTTATCCTCGCTCCTTCGTGCTTTCCAGAGTTCCCTCGTGCTTTCCAGAATTCCCTCCAGCTTAACAATGTTACCCTAATCAAGTTACTCTCGGGTTCCTTGAAGTCCTCCCCTCGGTACAAGATGTTCTTGCGTTATCTATTTCATTGCTGCTATATTGCGTTTTCTTTCATTATCTCCTCCAACATCGTGTTCTTTCAATTACGCCCACGTTCTTTCCGTGTTCCCTGTGGTCCAGTGATACCAGTATTTTCTCATTTCCACCAGTGTACGCCTTACTTCTTTTCTTTTTATTCTCCCAGAGTAACTTTTCTTTCTCCCTTGTATTCGTTAGTGCTGGCCCAAGACCCCTGATGGTGCCCGTGTCCTCTCTCTCTTGTCTCAAGTGCTCTACTTTATTTCCTCATTACCAATGGTGTTCCCTCACATCCCCTCTTCATTCTCATTCTCCTGTTTTTCTTGTCTTGCATTCTATATCATTTCTTCCCCCTCATCTTTCACCTCATTTATATTTCCCAGCGTTCCTCGGCATCATCCCTCACATTCCCTTGTCTTTCACCATTTTACTCATGTTCTCAAGAATTCATTCATGCTCATCTTTCCCCCAGTTGATTGTGTTCCTTGTGCATCCAAATGTCCCTCATATTCTATGTTTCCTCAAAGCCTAACGTGTTTCATTTTATTCTTCATGATTTCCAAGTTGTGTCAGGCTGTCTCATCCACTAAATGAATACGTTTATACCTCCTCTTTGTTTCTCCAGGTACTGCGTTGCCATGTTGTGTTTCTCCATGTTCTACGTAGGTCACCTGTTTAGTATTACAACACTGAATTTCAGCAACAAGGACACAGACATCTCTATTTCCCAAGGTCCCACAGACGGGACTTTCAAATGGCTGTTAATAAGTTAGCAAAAATTCGCAGACAACTTTATGGCCGGAGCAAAGCTGTAGAGCGAGAAATGGAACTTGGGGTTTAGTTTAAAGTTGCTATCAGAATACGTTAGATGATGGATACATAGATAAACTTAGTATTGTGGTACAAACATCTTTATACAGTATGCTATGTGTTTGTGGTACTTGTTACCCCTGATTAAGGGGCCTCTACGAGAAAGAGCAATGCACACATATACGATCCTATAAACAGAAAAAAAACACCCACTTTTACGAAGGGAGAATTCATTATACGATGTTAATCACAAGAGGGAAAGAATGGTGAATAAGAATTAATCAAATCAAGAGTGAAATCAGAAATGAGTTGGGGGAAAAACGCCGGAGTTCCTACATTCCCTTCCCAGGCCTTACTTCCAGCAAAGGAGAGGCGCTGTATGGGGGAACTTGTGATCCTTCTTATATTGAGGTCAAAGACCACGGAGACTGGGGCGCCCATCATCCTATTGTGTGGCACCCCCCCTCCCAGATTCTCTCTCATACTGCCGAAGAAGACACCAACTCTTATTGAAGTTCTTCAGGAACTTCAATATCCTAAGAAAAGTTAAAATGGTTGGCAAGAGATCTACCTCCCTCTATTGAATATAGTTCGTGGCCTCATTACACATACCAGCGGGGTAGGAACTTCATCGTAAACCAAAGTCTATCAGCAACTTGGAAGAGCAGTGATTCGACATTATCTTGACCTCTTATTCATCTCATCAGCGCAAAAAGCCAAGAATGAGGATAAGCGCACCAATTTATCACGATCCTCAGGCAATACCACTCCGCAACGGAGAAGGAAGGTGGAAGAATTTGAGTAAAGAATTCAAAATATATTTTTCATTTATTCAGATCTTTAGTGACTTAAAATCATAAAAAAAAACGGACTACAAGATGAAAATCAGGGAAGATATTAAGGTGATAAAAAGGAAAGACTTCCAAAAGTTTCGTAACATTAAGAAAATTAGACGACTTACAATAAAAACTTTGCTGAAATGGAATAAAAAAGAATACACAACTGGGTGAAGAGACTACTTCCAATGCGGCAGTACAAATCCAAATATTTACAACAGGTTGTAAGTATTGTTTTACAAGTGTCATTTTCTTCACTATAAGAAAAATCAAGAGTATTTTGTGATCTGCATTTTGAAACAGTTATCATTCATCAGTATAACTACGTAAGTTGTCAGACAATGTAATTTGACATGTGGCGCGATGTGAAGCATACTTCGCCGAATGTTTCAGTGGGAAACGAGCATGTCAATGGATGCTTCATTATGCCAAACATCATGACTGGCCAGATGGCCTTATTCCGTCACCTGTCAAACGAAAAGGTTCGTGAAAATGAGACACTGTGTCGAGCGGCTGATTTGCTTAGCGTTGTGGTCTTTGTGAACCAAAGGATTCAATGTCAAGGCAAAGTAGTGACTTTCAAGACTACAAGTCCGTCCACCCACAGTTAGAACTAGGATGCGAATCCCCGTCATTTTCTCACTTCATATTACTGAGGAAAATACTTGCTACTGAAAATTCCATCGCTACCAAGACCTAATTACTGACGAAGCTTTCTTCCTACCCAACATTCCCCGACCTGAATTCGACACTTCCACAGCAGCTGGTGGGCAGCAGTAACATCACCAGTGCCCTGGGACACTTAATGATATCTATCGACCACCATTACGAAAAACTAAAGATTGGAGTACCAGTGCAAGAACACGGTAGATAATATTGGGTTACTGTCATCTGAAACTTCTCATAAACGGCATTATCGAGTGTCCTTTCCAAACACTACTGAAGTTATCTTCACGAGAAGAGCAATTGTGTTTGAATTCCCTTTACCCACGATCCTCACTGGTTTCATCCAGTACCATATCATCAGTGGTATATCCTGACTGAGAACATTCCCTTACCTCAAGGGTATTTGGTATATTTCTTTAAGAAGCCCGCGAGCTAGATTCTATCTCCGCGTGCCAAGTGGCAATAAGCGGTCCTGTTGACTAACTGCAAATTGGAATCGTCATAAATCCTGTTCTAATGGCGTGACATCAAAAAGAATATTTCAAACGCGGAACACGGCGTCCCTCAGTTATCTTATAATGAACGTCATAATAATCGTTATATATCATAATATCATCATATGCATATCAAAAAGAATCAGAAATAGGTTCAAATATACTCGATTTTTCCTTTGATTTTCTAGAATATTCAGGCGTAGCATTAAGCAAATATAGTCATTGAACACCCGCCGTGCAGTGATGTAGAATAGTGTACAAAATGTTATTTCTGTTGAACATTTGCCAGAACAGTTGAGACTGCACATCAATGGGATATGGAGAGATGAATGGGAAGGCGTAAAGAGTGTTGGGTAGGTATGGGGGTCAGAGGTGAAAATACCATTAGTGGAAGGATAATGCTTTTCATGTGCATCGGTGGCTACGAGTGCTGCAGGATGCATGCGATGAACACAAGGATGTCCAAATCCAGAGTCAGAGTTAAGAGAAGTTAAGATAAGCGAAATTATAGTCAACATGTCTCATGTAAGACAGACGCTTGGTAACTGGTGTGTATGGAGTGATGTCTGCGAGCAAGTTACGAGAGGCTGAGGTTATGTGAAAGGGTCCGAGTGTGTCGATGGAGGGTGGCACGGAACGGTGAGGAACAGAAGCAGCAGCAGCAGCACGGGTGAACGAAGGCTGGAGAAAGGTAACGAAAAAAGAAAAATGCCTGGAAAGGGATGATGAAGTTTTCTGATAAAAGAGAGGGGCTGGAGAGTAGGGACCGCATAATTCAGAATCTTGTGGGAGAGAGAGAGAGAGAGAGAGAGAGAGAGAGAGAGAGAGAGAGAGAGAGAGAGAGAGAGAGAAAAATATCGGAGAATATATAGAAATTAAATGAAGACTTCAAAGAGAATGGATGAAAACATACTGGAGAATGATAATCAACTTTAGGAGGTCAACAGGTGCAGAAAGGAGAGCTGCGGGAAGCGCAAGGGCGCACCAGACAAGCGTGGGAGATTACCTGTGACAAAACACAGTCTGTATGGATGACGACCACATTAGAGAACAGGTTAAAGAACACAGTACAAAAAACTTGGGTACTGGATACAGTAGCTTACGGTAGTTTTCCTGCCATACCATATATTCGTAAGAACTTCCTCTGAAACATCTTTATCAACCGTATCATATACTTTTCTCATGTCCGTAAATGCCACATACACATCCTTCCGTTTCTCTGGGGTATGGGAAAGAGAAAGACATCACAAAAGAGAAGGAGAGAGGATCAGTAATCCGTTTGAAATAAGGAAACGTCGGAGGCACAGACGGAGTGGTCAGCGGGTTGGTGAAGACCGAGGGTGCATCCATCGTTCCACACTTAAAAATTCCAGCAACAAAGAGGCGTTCGTGAGCCTGAGGATTAGACAGAGTGATAGTACCGCAGCGCAAAAAGTAGAGGGAGTTTAGAATTTTCGTAAGTATAAACTTGCTGATACAGTCTTGTCATCTATAGTTTCCATGCTTCATCAACATGATGAGACCAGACTTGTCCTATCACCAAGTTTCCATGATCAATGAGCATGTGTAGACCTATATATGTAGTCCTGTCACCAACAGCTTGTTTTATCAGCTTGTAAAGACCCATCCTACCCTATCACTAACAGTTTCCATGCAGAATGAGCATGCAAAGACCCACTGTTTCTTATCACCTTGCTTCTTCAGAATGTAAAGACCATGAATTTCCTACCCTCATCAGCACGCAAAGATTCGACTTGTCCTATCACCAACAGGTTCCATGCCTCATCAGCACATGAAGATGGTGTTGATTTGTGACAAAACTCGTGTTAGGGTTGGCCGATCTACCACAGGAGCTCCCTCACTCCTGACAATATCTTGATGACTGGAAGGATTGGGTAGTGGAAGCTTGCCTCTCCACCAGTGTGACATGACGTGCCACATCGCCATGTGTCACTCCATCTAGTGGCTCTCTCTCTCTCTCTCTCTCTCTCTCTCTCTCTCTCTCTCTCTCTCATGTCATTCCTCATACACCGTCACAACATCAGCGGTTCGGAATCGGTTGGCGGTTCGTCCGTGTTGGTTCCTATCAAATACAATTTCGTCCGCATCGACCCTCAACAAATACAATTTCACCCGTAATGGACTTTAACAAATACAATTTCGTCCATACTGGGCCTTAACAAATAATATGAGGGACGACTGAACGTCCCACAATCACCGGCCTAATGTATTACCTAAATCATGTCAAATGAATCTGCTAATAATGTTTATCTCTCCATAACATCAATTACCCCTTTAAAAGAAGTACTTTGGTAAAAGGCTTCAGTTACCCTGATTCATTTCTCACGGTAAGGAAAACGAAGAATTATGTTAGTCAACTTGATTGTAAGGTAGTAATCCTTCCGTTACTTCCGTCTCACATCCAGATGAACAATTTATAAATCTCTCTGTGTAGATCACTGTCGACTGCGAATCCCCATTATCGCCGTGCCACGTTGATGGCCTTGGCCACCACGGTCCTGTGGTACATCTCCTGTAGTACTGTAGGAGATATGTCATTTACATAAATGCACATTATAAAAGACCTAGCCACTGTTCAGGGTGGCTTATCTCTATCCTGCTCCCATGGGTTGGTTGAATGGCTCTAGAACTGTCTCTGCTGCCGATAACCTTCTTCCTCCACGTCAACTGTGGCGCAAAGGTACCGAAATATACTCAGAGTCCGCTCAAATATACCGCAGATTTAACATGATATTCCGAAATGCTCCATCCTCGCTGCTCCATTCATGCTGAGGCATTGCGACTCACCCTCGCTACTCCATCCATGCTGAGGCTTGGTGACTCAACGCCAAGGCTCCATTCATGCTGACGCCGAGCGACTCAGTTCCACAGCTCCATCCATGTTGGGGCCTGGCGACTCACTCCCACGGCTCCAACAATGTTGGGGCCTTCAGACTCACTTCAATGGAACTATCCACGTTGGGGTCTTGAGACTCACTTCTACAGTACCATCTACGTTGTGGCCTGGTAACAACCAGGTCACCACTACGCTGGGGCATGGTGACTCAATCCCAAGTCGCCATTCACAATGAGTCCTGGGGACTATCACGCGCCGGAACAGCATCTAATGATTCAATCTTGCGTTGGTATGAAATACGTATCCATGTTATGCCTCCATGTACCTCTAGACATTCATGCCCGATTTGTCAAAAACCTTCTAACCTCATCCCGTTATAAGACACACAAACACTCTCTCATAATCCAATTCTTGATCAAATACTTTCAGGACAGCACACATCGGCATCAGATAAGCTTATGTCAACTTTTCACTTATCAGTGAAGACAAAAATCTATACATTACCCTACTTTATGAAGTGTCTAACAATACATCGCACGATACATTTTCCTAAACAAGACACCCAGATGGTCTCAAACCTCCCAAGAGAACAACACACACTTTTCAAGTTTTCCCAGAGAGCCAAGAAGAAGACCAGTAATGCCATATGACAAATGTCAACGTGACGAGCCTGGACTTAACAGACCTTGGACAACAACACTTTCCAAACAAAGCGGTAACTCAACTTCCCGTATAACAACCTGCACAAACCTTCCAAACGAGAGTTGATGACGCAACGTTTCATTAAAGGGGATAACTAGACAGCCTCACCCAGAGAAAAGATAAACAAACAACCATCACACTTAGCGAGACATGACGACACAGCCTTCTCCAGAGATAACATCACGCCTCCAAACAACGGATAACATTCCCCCAAGACATAAGATACTTACACAACCTAGATACATCACGGGTAATTGTACACCTTCCCCATGTGTTATGACAGTTTCAGAACCTTCCTTAAACAACATACACCCTGCACAACCTTGATACTATATAGGTAACTACAAATCTTCCCCAACTACGAGGTTGTCCACTAACAAAATATATCTCCAACAAAACTTTTCGAGATACACCATCCTCGAGACGAGAGATGATCACAATACACATCTCCACAACCTCCTCGAGGTGCAGGATGATTACAGGACATACATCCACAGCTTTCTCAAGACGAGGGATGATCACAACACACACCTCCACAACCTTCCCGAGACGAGAGGTGATCCCGACACACACCTCTACAACCTTCTCGAGGCGCAAGATGATTACGGTACATACATCCACAAAAGACTTTCTCGGGACGGGAGATGATGACCTAGCCTTCTGCAGGAGATGGTATAGCGACATAAGATCTCCCCAGTCAATGATCTAACAGGGTAATCTCTGGCGCGGACAGCTCCCACTTGATGCCGAGTACACCGACACCACTCAACCTTTTAGCAGGCCGTTAAGGGGTCCTTCCCTCCAATATTGGCAATGTACTGTAAGGCTGCCGGCTAACTTCACTCCCTCTCTTTAATCTCATTTGTACGGTTCCTTACAACTTCCTAAAGGCCCTGAAAACGAGTAGTCCCTCTCTCTCTCTATCCCCCCCCCCCTAGCTACCTCCCACTTTCCCCTTTTTTCATCTTCCCTCAACACGTCTCTCTCTCTCTCTGCCATATACATAGCGAGTGTGGATGTGGTCTGAAAATTATCCTTAACACCTGGAGACGATGTTAGAGGGTTTTACAGTCGATGGATGTAACTTAACGATGACAGCCGTACTGACCCTAACAGGTGACGGGGTCCGTAGCCTAACCAACCAACCTATGACGAGATTAATGCGTCAGGTTTATACAAGATGTTTCTATAAGTGGACAGTCATATACAATAGAACGATGAGACTTTGTTCATTACGTAGATCATGACATTTATACAGATGCAGTTATAAACCCAGTTAACGGAATAAAGCATCTGACGGGAGTTTTCGAAACAAGTAACTGCCTGTTAGATGAAGACTTGATCCACAAGCTTTTGGGATTTCTGGGACTGGATAACTATGCATTCTTTGACTAATTCCACAGATCTGTTCTATGAATATGAATCTGTGTACGCCACTACTATCTGCATGTACAAGGTTTCATTCTAAGCCAACGGAACCAGTCTGCATTCTTTACTGTTTTCGGGGACTATATGCAGGTAGAACAAGTGTTCTCCCCAGTAAAAACTGACTCTCGAGACTACCTGCAAGCGGCACTTGTACACTACCATTCACATAAAGCCTACTTTTCTGTGTTAAGAAATCGAACACAGAATTTGGGAAAGTTTTGAGTTCTGAATCCTTTTTCTTTGTGAAATCTTATCTCTTTACCCTACGATGCAATAAAAAGGAAACCCCAGTTAAAGTCAACAGCGCAAAGATACAAGGTCTCCATGTATCTCTGTCATTAGCGTCTTTGTTATACATAGACATGGTCGGTGTAACCATATCCTCCGCTCTACCCTGGAAACCTCACAGAATCCAGATCTCATATTCTGCTTCCGAGAGCTGGGAGCGTTGTACAGGGGCTATGCTTATCTTTATTTGCGAGCAGCCATTCCATATGTATAGGAAGTTTGATTTGGCCTGGCATTCAGGATTGCTTAAACACATTAGGTGGATCTTCCTTAACTTCACTATCAACTAGAATAGAATCAGAAGCCTTCCATCTCTCTCCTGGCATCATCTCCCTTCAACCATCCATTCTTGTACGCTGCAATTTCGTTTTACAGTTACTGTATTGGCCATTGTTCTCGTGCGCTGTCTTTATGCTCCCCTGTCCTCAAGGTTGGACAAGCGAGGTACGCGCCTGGCCGCTGCTTCCAACAGGTTCTGTGTGAAGACTGGCCATTGGATACTATGATACCTCCTCCTTCCTTCGAACAGCTAAGCTGTGGGATTATCTTCCTCCTTTTTGTCTTTCTCTCTTCCTATGACCTTTCTACCTTCAAGTCAGGTCTGTAAATACATGCGGAGTCCTAATTACTTTCTACGTTCTTTTTATCTCAGATAGCCTGTGACTTGGACTTGTATTGCCTGAGCCATGTCGGCCACAATAAGAGAAAATTAAAAGGAATGAACCACATACTAGAACAAAACCTTTACCTATGGCATGGAAGAGATATTGTCAGCCTGAACAGATATAAGAGCAATAAACACCCAAACATAAGAGAGTATAGATCAACATTCCATTTCCATATTGGAAGTATTTAAGAAGGTATCATAACCGAAAAACTGTTGCAAATAACGGATGACAACAAAAATTAGCGGAAAACCTGTCTATAAAAGAAAATAGTGGAAAATTTCAAATCCAACCTTCATACAGGTTGATATAAATGTGCAAAATCTTAATGCCTCACAATATTACAAAGATTTTCAATCTTATCTAGGGTCAACACTTTCTGATTATCACTAAACAATAAGATAGAAACAAAATCATTTTGTTCGTGCATACATTCATACATCGAACTTACCTTACCTCATATCGAATAATGTCTTTCCGGGGTTTCACACAGTACTAACATCATATCACATTCATCTGCTGTTCATAATGAGCTCACGTGTGTCTATCTTTTTCATAGATTATACGATTTTTAAACAAGTATGAATAGTGTACCATATCAAAGTGTATATCAGGGGTTAATTCTGTTAATTTCTGTTGTTCGTCTGTTAATCAAACTTACATCAGAAGAAGAGCGTTTTCATAAAGACAACTCAAACACTAATAAGAAAAATGACATATTTGAACCCGAGTTACTCGAAAACAGAAAATTCCTTAATGGCGTATCAGGTAACAAAAGATGTGCTCTGGAAAAGTTAACAAAGTTATCACTGGCCTCACATCCCTTCCGGCTAGGAAAACACCTGCAAAAACCGTGCAGGAAGTACACGGACAAAGAACTTAATCCTTTTTCATTCTACTGTCTAGGTTTAAGATCGGCTCTACATGTGTGTGTGTGTGTGTGTGTGTGTGTGTGTGTGTGTGTGTGTGTGTAACATCTTGCTGCTCCCCCGAAGCGTACCAGAAGCAACTCACGAATGTATCATCAAACGAGTCGAGTGTCGATTATCGATACAGTCAGTCATTTATAAGAGACCTTGATATGATGCTGTGTAGCCGATGATGTTGGTATCATTCTCTTGGAAACTAATAAGAGGGAAGGTGAATTTCATCGCACATACAGCCATTACTATTCCACAAATGTGTTCCTCGGAATAGCGTGACCACAAGCAATTAATCCCCCACAGTGTTGCATCTTGTTAATGTCAGTCATCCTCCACAATGATCATACAACATATCAACCGACGTCAAATTCCATTCAGTTTCTCCACACTATGTTTGATAATATGCATATACTTATACCAGTATTATACGTATAAACAGGTACCCCGGAAACATTCATTTTTAACATTTCAAAGTATTATATACATATATATATATATATATATATATATATATATATATATATATATATATATATGTATATATACATACATATATATATATATATATATATATATATATATATATATATATATATATATATATATATATATAATCATCCCTGGGGATAGGGGATTAAGAATACTTCCCACGTATTCCCTGCGTGTCGTAGAAGGCGACTAAAAGGGGAGGGAGCGGGAGGCTGGAAATCCACCCCTTTCATTTTTTTTTTTAATTTTCCAAAAGAAGGAACAGAGGGGGGCCAGGTGAGGATATTCCACAAAGGCCCAGTCCTCTGTTCTTAACGCTACCTCGCTAACGCGGGAAATGGCGAATAGTTTAAAAGAAAAGAAAGTATATATATATATATATATATATATATATATATATATATATATATATATGTGTGTGTGTGTGTGCAATAGGCGGGAGCGCTGCCGCTAGGCTATGATCGCCCCTCAATAGGGAAATGACTATTCGAATACTATGTACTCGAATACTCTTCGTCTCATGTTGGTGAGCAACGGGGTCTACACCGGTCAATTCCCATCAGGCTCACACAGCCAGCAGATAGCATTTTACCGAACCTAACTGTACAACGCGGAGGTAAATGAATAAGAACAAGGTGTATATGAACGCGCACTTTCAAAGAACATACAAAGCTCCAGCAGCCAGGATCGAACCCGGGACCCCTGTGCAACAGGCGGGATATATATATATATATATATATATATATATATATATATATATATATATATATATATATAACTTTTTATACCTGTTATCCTACCTCTCAGATAGATTCTCTTTATCACCATAAGAACACAAGAACACGGGTCCAAATTTACGTATCATTTTCCAAGTACCCTGAGGCAGCTTCCCCTTAGAATACTACGCACATTACAGTTGTACCATGACGTACCTGACGACACAATGTGGCCATCATTGATTTCAGTAACTTTACTAATACAAATGAATAAGATGAGGTGCCTGCTTCATCACCGGTTCTTAAAGTATATTCAGACTTGGATGTAGTATCACACACCTTGTAATATATCCAGGTATGGGTGTGGCATCATACACTTCGCAGCACGGTTAAGTCCAGGTGTCAATATATTACCTCACTTTCTCCCTGTAGAGGTAGTTTCAAATATCCCAAGTTTGATGAATTACATCATGAAGATTATTGATGAAAATCAAATTGCTGGTTCACAAAGAAATCTCTCGAGTTCACAGGCCAGCCAGATGACTCTGCTTCCAAAAATGACAAAAGAAATGCCGTCATTAAAACTCTTCTCGTTCACACAGCATGTCCAGCACTTGGGTCGTTCAGCAAAACGCACCATCATCACCTCCACCAACCAGCACATACAGTTCGGCACAACCGTTGGTTCTGTGCTGCAAGTCGTGTCCTGGTGTATGATAGGGTTCAACAAGCGAGGATACAAAATCCTCCTCTTCTGCTATTCTCATCCTATCCGCGTCATTCCCGACTAACGTACAACTAACTAAACATACTAGTCTGTAAATGCTTTTTTTTTTCTTTTAACCGAAATGTTATCGTTGGAGTTTCACATACCATCAGAACGGTTCAAATACAATCAAGACTACCGAGGTAATGTATAAGGGAAGGAGAGGCGATGCATCAGTGCTTCCAAACATCGGTTCAATATGACTGGTAACATGACAGATACTCGGAAAGGGTAGAGGTGATCAGCTATCTAACCACATAGGACTTTCCTTGCGCCCTGCCTGAGAAAATCAGATTGAACAGCCTCACACAAGAACATCCATGCCATACGTTCACTCTTTGGTAGACGGATGAAATTCAAAAAATCAAAGAGAAATAGTTGAACGTCCAGTATCAAGGCTTTTTGAAGTAATCATCTAAAGTACGTGAACTCGAAGACAATGTTGAAAGACGAGAAGAATCACCTTCAGTTGGAGGAAAACCAGACCAATCTATAACAGCTGGAATTTTAAGTGCACATAACTGGGTCCAGATGGCTTCTACCACAACCTGATGATAAACAGAAACGAAGCAGTATGTGTGTAGTATCACATATCTAAACCCTTGGCTCATATCAAAGTCGTTCTATAGATCTAACGGCAAAACATTCATTTCAACATGATCTCCTTATGACCACTGTGCGAATGTCGTATTTCAGCCGAGCTATATCTAAATGGTTTCACACCGCGCTGAGAAAAAACATATTTCCTGACTTACAGTAAAACTATCATCACATTCCCAACACTTCAGAGAAAATTTCACAAGTACCAGTTTCCCTGCTGAAGTTAAAACCTGTACTGTTTTTACCCAGTTCATGAGAAGGATTCCTGACATGCTCTCTTGAAGCTAAGTCACTTACAGGATGAGGACATCCTGTGCCCTGAAGCAGACTTCTGATCTGAAGTCTCCACTCGTTGTCATTAAGTTATAGCTCAGTCCAATCATCTTCATCACATCCAAATGTACGGAGACGTGACAGACGCAAGTGGCTGGTACGACTGCAACTAGATTTCCTCATCTATACGTATATAACGTACTTTGGAATTTATTAGCAGAAGCGGTGAATTAGTATTATGGAAAGTATCGCATTAGCTTGAACATTATAAATATAAATGACAAATCATAGATCATACGACTTTTAGTAACGCTAATCTTACGTCAATTGTGACCCAGAGGATCGCACCCGTACATGAAGGGTTAACTGTTGGATAGAGTAATTACGCACCGAACCAACAGAGATCTGAAAAATTTCAACAAAAACGATGTAAATCCGGTTTCAGTTATAAAAGATTCACTAAAAAAAAATATTGAGTAAATCATGCACTAAGTTACGTTCGTTATTCAATCAGTATCTGACAGCTTTGAATTAGCCGTTTGAAACAAATACAGAACAAAAAATGACGAAACAAAGGAGGGTGGAGTAGGCCAGAACCTGGGGGTTTCACCAACAAGTTTTTAAGAGTGTGATAAATGGGGCAAAGCTCCGTCTTTGTGGGGTGACAGGGCTGGCTCCAGAACGGTCATTATCCTGCCCCTCCACGCCTCCGCAAACACTGCCTTCCATTACTGGGTACGGTGAGGCGCGGTCTGGGGCGGGGAGGGTCACCCGGGGACGGGAAGAAGTTGGCAGTGGTGGCAGGGATGGGGTCGGGAGAGACAGATAGGACTGCATGGCGGCGGAGAGGAATGGAGAAGAAACAGAAAGGAAAGGGGGACAAGTGTGTGTGTGTGTGTGTGTGTGTGTGTGTGAGGAGGCGGAAGTGATGACAGGATGACACAAAGTGGAATGGGACAAGACAGAAAGACGATGTGGCAAGGCAAATAAGAACAGGATAAGTCAGGGAATGGAACGGATGTCAAGAAAGAGGGAGAGATGGAGGCAAAGAGTGATGAGGAGGAGCAGATGGACGGGAGGGAAGCAGAGAGATACAGGAAAAGCAACGAGGACCGAAAAAAGCAGAAGAGGTTGGAAGAGGCACGGGGAGAATGAGATAGTAAGAGATAAGTAGATGATATTGAGGGACAAGGAGAGGCAGCGAGTTCCCCTAAGATAAACCCAAGATGAGACAAAGATTCCGAGAAAGCAACAGGCAACACAGGAAGGATATAAAGAACAACTAACTCTGGGGAGATGTTGAGGACAGCCAGGCAGAACGGATGCTGGGGAGAAGCAGCGGACACTAAAGAGATAAAGTGTGAGGCGAAGGTTGGCTAGAGACTACTGAACAGAGACAGAGGAGGGCAGGGAAACAAAGAGGCTGACTGAGGCAAGGAGAGGAAATTATAATGGCACAGAATGAAGAGAGAGAGAGAGAGAGAGAGAGAGAGAGAGAGAGAGAGAGAGAGAGAGAGAGAGAGAGAGAGAGAGAGAGAGAGACGAGAAACGTACACCCATGTAGAGGCGAGTGGGCTTGTTCTTGAGTAATATATGCACGTGACAGCAAAAGTACAATCGTCAGATATACGCGGAAATCTACATGTATCTCAACTGTATGATAAATATGACACATAAATTTCTTGCGAAATCAGAAAGCTTACCTGAAAACGCATATCTGATGGAAAATATAAGGGCGTAGGGAAAAATAAAAACAGCTGTAAATGCATTACTTCCAGAGAGTTAATCAACTAACAGCAGACTAAAAGCTACGACGGGAAGGATTTAGGAATAAAAAGAATCTAAAAAGGCCATATATCCCTACATCATGGAAACTATGAGAGAGGAAAAAGCTTGGGAGCGACAGAAGGGAAGAGAAGAAAAATGAATAAACATGAGTGGGGGAGCGGGTCAAAGTGAGCGGTGAGTAAGGCAGAGGAAACGGCGTAGTTAGGAGGCAAGGCAACGGTGGGAGGGTGGTGGAAGGCATGGGGTGAGCGCTGGGCCTGGAGCAAGAGGTAATGAGCGTGCCACAGGACCGGCCCATCCTGCTGTCTGACGGCCCATCCCCCTGCCTAGCCCATCCTGCTTTCTGACGGCCCATCCCCTTGGCTACCTCACCCATCCCCCTGGCTAGCCCATCCTGCTGTCTGACGTCCCATCCATCCGGCTAGCCAATCCTGCTGTCTGACTCCCATACCCCCGGCTAGCTCATCCTGCTGTCTGACGGCCCATCCATCCGGCGAGCCAATCTTGCTGTATGATGGCCCATCCCCTCAGTCTGTTGCTTGGCGTCTGCCAGTGGGTAGACCATCCTACAGCCTGACGGCTGCCAATGACTAAACCATCCTGCCGGCTGATGGTCTTCCCTGATTGGCCAATCCTACTGACCGACGACCTCCACTGGTTGGCCCATCCAGCTAGCTGTCGGGCTCCACTACCTGGCCCATCTACTGGTTGATGGCCGCCAGTGACTAGCCCATCCCACTGGCTAACGGCCACCACTGGATAGCCCAACTGTGTTTTGTACCAAGCATATATCAGCCACAGTGTATAGCAATGTGGGCACGTATATGTTTGAAACATTTGCATGCGAGCCTGAAAATGTATTTATATATGAGTATGCTTCATACATGTATCTATAAAACCGTCCGAATATATATATATATATATATATATATATATATATATATATATATATATATATATATATATATATATATATATATATATATTCTTTCTTTCATTCTATTCGCCATTTCCCGCGTTAGCAAGGTAGCGTTAAGAACAGAGGACTGGACCTTTGAGGGAATATCCTCACCTGGCCCCATTCTCTGTTCCTTCTTTTGGAAAAAGAAAGAAAAAAAAAGAAAAAGAGAGGGGAGGATTTCCAGTCCCCCGCTCCCTTCCCTTTTAGCCGCCTTCTACAACACGCAGGGAATATGTGGGAAGTATTCTTTCACCCCTATCCCCAGGGATACCACAAGAAATATCATTGAATCTTCCATTATTGAATACACAAAGAATTGTAACATTAATATTAGTGAAGGTCTATACAAATTGGATAGCTTTATTGTTGAGAGAATTTGCACACAGTTCCCCTTCTTGTCCTCGTAATAAGTTTGTGATACACTTGTTGTGAGTCTCGAACGCTCCCGACCTACATTCGGACATTCACTTGTTTACCAAATGGCGTCTTAGCTATGTCTCTTCGTTGTACATCAACTGACTGTTATATTTCTTTCATGTATCTCCCCCTGATGATGTGATTACACAAAAGTGCACTTGGGAACTCAATTGTGTTTCATTTCCCCGTGGAATATATATATATATATATATATATATATATATATATATATATATATATATATATATATATATATATATATATATATATATATTCCACGGGGAAATGAAACACAATTGAGTTCACACAATATATATAGAATGATAGAATGTAAGAAAGTAAATTCTCGATTAATATGGGTAAAACTGAAAGTTGATGGAGAGAGATGGGTGATTATTGGTGCATATGCACCTGGGCATGAGAAGAAAGATCAAGAGAGGCAAGTGTTTTGGGAGCAGCTGAATGAGTGTGTTAGTGGTTTTGATGCACGAGACCGGGTTATAGTGATGGGTGATTTGAATGCAAAGGTGAGTAATGTGGCAGTTGAGGGAATAATTGGTATACATGGGGTGTTCAGTGTTGTAAATGGAAATGGTGAAGAGCTTGTAGATTTATGTGCTGAAAAAGGACTGATGATTGGGAATACCTGGTTTAAAAAGCGAGATATACATAAGTATACTTATGTAAGTAGGAGAGATGGCCAGAGAGCGTTATTGGATTACGTGTTAATTGACAGGCGCGCGAAAGAGAGACTTTTGGATGTTAATGTGCTGAGAGGTGCAACTGGAGGGATGTCTGATCATTATCTCGTTGAGGCTAAGGTGAAGCTTTGTATGGGTTTTCAGAAAAGAAGAGTGAATGTTGGGGTGAAGAGGGTGGTGAGAGTAAGTGAGCTTGAGAAGGAGACTTGTGTGAGGAAGTACCACGAGAGACTGAGTACAGAATGGAAAAAGGTGAGAACAATGGAAGTAAGGGGAGTGGGGGAGGAATGGGATGTATTTAGGGAATCAGTGATGGATTGCGCAAAAGATGCTTGTGGCATGAGAAGAGTGGGAGGTGGGTTGATTAGAAAGGGTAGTGAGTGGTGGGATGAAGAAGTAAGAGTATTAGTGAAAGAGAAGAGAGAGGCATTTGGACGATTTTTGCAGGGAAAAAATGCAATTGAGTGGGAGATGTATAAAAGAAAGAGACAGGAGGTCAAGAGAAAGGTGCAAGAGCTGAAAAAAAGGGCAAATGAGAGTTGGGGTGAGAGAGTATCATTAAATTTTAGGGAGAATAAAAAGATGTTCTGGAAGGAGGTAAATAAAGTGCGTAAGACAAGGGAGCAAATGGGAACTTCAGTGAAGGGCGCAAATGGGGAGGTGATAACAAGTAGTGGTGATGTGAGAAGGAGATGGAGTGAGTATTTTGAAGGTTTGTTGAATGTGTTTGATGATAGAGTGGCAGATATAGGGTGTTTTGGTCGAGGTGGTGTGCAAAGTGTGAGGGTTAGGGAAGATGATTTGGTAAACAGAGAAGAGGTAGTAAAAGCTTTGCGGAAGACGAAAGCCGGCAAGGCAGCAGGTTTGGATGGTATTGCAGTGGAATTTATTAAAAAAGGGGGTGACTGTATTGTTGACTGGTTGGTAAGGTTATTTAATGTATGTATGACTCATGGTGAGGTGCCTGAGGATTGGCGGAATGCGTGCATAGTGCCATTGTACAAAGGCAAAGGGGATAAGAGTGAGTGCTCAAATTACAGAGGTATAAGTTTGTTGAGTATTCCTGGTAAATTATATGGGAGGATATTGATTGAGAGGGTGAAGGCATGTACAGAGCATCAGATTGGGGAAGAGCAGTGTGGTTCAGAAGTGGTAGAGGATGTGTGGATCAGGTGTTTGCTTTGAAGAATGTATGTGAGAAATACTTAGAAAAGCAAATGGATTTGTATGTAGCATTTATGGATCTGGAGAAGGCATATGATAGAGTTGATAGAGATGCTCTGTGGAAGGTATTAAGAATATATGGTGTGGGAGGCAAGTTGTTAGAAGCAGTGAAAAGTTTTTATCGAGGATGTAAGGCATGTGTACGTGTAGGAAGAGAGGAAAGTGATTGGTTCTCAGTGAATGTAGGTTTGCGGCAGGGGTGTGTGATGTCTCCAGGGTTGTTTAATTTGTTTATGGATGGGGTTGTTAGGGAGGTGAATGCAAGAGTTTTGGAGAGAGGGGCAAGTATGAAGTCTGTTGGGGATGAGAGAGCTTGGGAAGTGAGTCAGTTGTTGTTCGCTGATGATACAGCGCTGGTGGCTGATTCATGTGAGAAACTGCAGAAGCTGGTGACTGAGTTTGGTAAAGTGTGTGAAAGAAGAAAGTTAAGAGTAAATGTGAATAAGAGCAAGGTTATTAGGTACAGTAGGGTTGAGGGTCAAGTCAATTGGGAGGCGAGTTTGAATGGAGAAAAACTGGAGGAAGTGAAGTGTTTTAGATATCTGGGAGTGGATCTGGCAGCGGATGGAACCATGGAAGCGGAAGTGGATCATAGGGTGGGGGAGGGGGCGAAAATTCTGGGAGCCTTGAAGAATGTGTGGAAGTCGAGAACATTATCTCGGAGAGCAAAAATGGGTATGTTTGAAGGAATAGTGGTTCCAACAATGTTGTATGGTTGCGAGACGTGGGCTATGGATAGAGTTGTGCGCAGGAGGATGGATGTGCTGGAAATGAGATGTTTGAGGACAATATGTGGTGTGAGGTGGTTTGATCGAGTAAGTAACGTAAGGGTAAGAGAGATGTGTGGAAATAAAAAGAGCGTGGTTGAGAGAGCAGAAGAGGGTGTTTTGAAATGGTTCGGGCACATGGAGAGAATGAGTGAGGAAAGATTGACCAAGAGAATATATGTGTCGGAGGTGGAGGGAACGAGGAGAAGAGGGAGACCAAATTGGAGGTGGAAAGATGGAGTGAAAAAGATTTTGTGTGATCGGGGCCTGAACATGCAGGAGGGTGAAAGGAGGGCAAGGAATAGAGTGAATTGGAGCGATGTGGTATACCGGGGTTGACGTGCTGTCAGTGGATTGAATCAAGGCATGTGAAGCGTCTAGGGTAAACCATGGAAAGCTGTGTAGGTATGTATATTTGCGTGTGTGGACGTATGTATATACATGTGTATGGGGGTGGGTTGGGCCATTTCTTTCGTCTGTTTCCTTGCGCTACCTCGCAAACGCGGGAGACAGCGACAAAGCAAAAAAAAAAGAAAAAAAAGAAAAAAAAAAAAAAAAAAAAAAATATATATATATATATATATATATATATATATATATATATATATATATATATATATATATATATATATATTCCTATGAGTCCACAGGGAAACTGAAGCACGATAAGTTCCCAAGTTCACTTTTGTGTAATAATCACATCATCAGGGGAGATACAGTAAAGAAATATAAGTCAGCTGATATACAACTAAGAGACGTCCTATCTACGTCTCTTCGTTGTATATCAGCTGACTTATATTTCTTTATTGTATCTCCCCTGATGATGTGATTATTACATGATAGTGCACTTGTGAAATTATCGTGTTTCATTTTCCCCGTGGACTCATAGGAATATACTTGATCACGCGCAAAATTGTGATCCTTTCCAATATATATATATATATATATATATATATATGAGACAGTTAGAATGTCAACGAAAAAAAATATCGGTACACTTGGGTTCTATGGAACTCGAAATGAACAGTGTTACTACATTTATATCTGTATGGCTGTGGCTTAAGATTATTATTTGTACTTTTTGTACACTATAAAATCTCTTCTTCCTCATACCATACTGTTCGACTTGAATCTTTGAAACTTAAAGAAGTTATTTGCATCCTGAAACAGGAAAAGCTCGGGTGATAGCTATTTTCAAAATGTATTTGCATTACAGTCAGAGCAGGAAAACAAAGATAAAACAGTTTAATTATGAAATCAACTAATAAGGATGCGGAAGACTGGATAGATAGTTAGAAAATCTTAGTTTTGTCAGGAGAAACATCTGAACAGGTAAACAAAAATATGCTAATGATCAGATCATTATTCTGCTCGTTAGGGAATCATCAATCCAAGCAGGCTGGCTTTCCTTTAAATCCAGAATGTTTGATCGTGACAGATTACAAAAGTTCATCACATGTATATAAATGAGTCAGAATCGAAGCCGTGTACGCGGCCATTCGTCAACGAGAACTTATATAGAGAGAATGGAGCACAGAAATGATAACTAGACTTCATATGAAATGCGAATAAAATGATGACTCAGGCATACGTGCGATGCTTTTTGTTTTGATATGTGACTTTAAAGCTCTGCCAGGTTCTCTGAATACCCATACATTGCTGTATGTTTCACAGTGTCATATTCCTTGTCTGTATACATATACTGGGTATTCAGGTATGCTAATGAATGCAAGATTTATTTTCTATGCAACACGCAGCAGACGATAGGGCTAAAGAAGTATTTGGCAATTTCGTTAATAGAATTTCCTTTAATCTTTCCTGTTGCACCCAACTGTTTTCCTATCTTGTGTGGTGTTGATGCTAAATGAAAAACAGCAGGATTATCAATACATAACGAAACACAACACGGCAGCTGTATCTCCATTTTTCTCTTTTTTTTGACTGCACAGGACGCCATTTCGTAAACCAAATGGCGTCCTAGCTTCGTCTCTTCGATGTATATCAACTGACTTATATTTCTTTCTTGTGTCTCCCCTGATGATGTGATTGTGGTGTGCAAAGTGAAAGGGTTAGGGAAAATGATTTGGTAAACAGAGAAGAGGTAGTAAAAGCTTTGCTGAAGACGAAAGCCGGCAAGGCAGCAGGATTGGATGGTATTGCAGTGGAATTTATTAAAAAAGGGGGTGCCTGTATTGTTGACTGGCTGGTAAGGTTATTTAATGTATGTATGATTCATGGTGAGGTGCCTGGGGATTGGCGGAATGCTAACATAGTGCCATTGTACAAAGGCAAAGGGGATAAGAGTGCGTGCTCAAATTACAGAGGTATAAGTTTGTTGAGTATTCCTGGTAAATCATATGGGAGGGTATTGATTGAGAGGGTGAAGGCATGTACAGAGCATCAGATTGGGGAAGAGCCGTGTGACTTCAGAAGTGGTAGAGGATGTGTGGATCAGGTGTTTGCTTTGAAGAATGTATGTGAGAAATACTTAGAAAAGCAAATGGATTTGTATGTAGCATTTATGGATCTGGAGAAGGCATATGATAGAGTTGATAGAGATGCTCTGTGGAAGGTACTAAGAATATATGGTGTGGGAGGCAAGTTGTTAGAAGCAGTGAAAAGTTTTTATCGAGGATGTAAGGCATGTGTACGTGTAGGAAAAGAGGAGAGTGACTGGTTCTAAGTGAATGTAGGTTTGCGGCAGGGGTGTGTGATGTCTCCATGGTTGTTTAATTTGTTTATGGATGGGGTTGTTAGGGAGGTGAATGAAAGAGTTTTGGAAAGAGGGGCAAGTATGAAGTCTGTTGTGGATGAGAGAGCTTCGGAAGTGAGACAGTTGTTGTTCGCTGATGATACAGCGCTGGTGGCTGATTCATGTGAGAAACTGCAGAAGCTGGTGACTTAGTTTGGTAAAGTGTGTGAAAGAAGAAAGTTGAGAGTAAATGTGAATAAGAGCAAGGTTATAAGGTACAGTAGGGTTGAGGGTCAAGTCAATTGGGAGATAAGTTTGAATGGAGAAAAACTGGAGGAAGTAAAGTGTTTTAGATATCTGGGAGTGGATCTGGCAGCGGATGTAACCATGGAAGCGGAAGTGAATCATAGTGTGGGGGAGGGGGCGAAAATTCTGGGAGCCTTGAAGAATGTTTGGAAGTCGAGAACATTATCTCGGAAAGCAAAAATGGGTATGTTTGAAGGAATAGTGGTGCCAACAATGTTGTATGGTTGCGAGGTGTGGGTTATGGATTGAGTTGTGCGCAGGTGGGTGGTTGTGCTGGAAATGAGATGTTTGAGGACAATATGTGGTGTGAGGTGGTTTGATCGAGTAAGTAATGTAAGGGTGAGACAGATGTGTGGAAATAAAAAGAGTGTGGTTGAGAGAGCAAAAGAAGGTGTTTTGAAATGGTTTGGTCACATGGAGAGAATGATTGAGTTTAGATTGACCAAGAGGATATATGTGTCAGAGGTGGAGGGAACGAGGAGAAGTGGGAGACCAAATTGAAGGTGGAAAGAGAGTGAAAAAGATTTTGAGTGATCGGGGCCTGAACATGCAGGAGGGTGAAAGGCGGGCAAGGAATAGAGTGAATTGAAACGATGTGGTATACCGGGGTCGACGTGCTGTCAATGGATTGAACCAGGGCATGTGAAGCGTCTGGGGTAAACCATGGAAAGTTGTGTGGGGCCTGGATGTGGAAAGAGAGCTGTGGTTTCGGTGCATTATTACATGACAGCTAGAGACTGAGTGTGAACGAATGGGGCCTTTGTTGTCTTTTCCTAGCGCTACCTCGCACACATTAGGGGGGAGGGGGTTGTTATTCCATGTGTGGCGAGGTGGCGATGGGAATAAATAAAGGCAGACAGTATGAATCATATACATGTGTATATATGTATATGTCTGTGTGTGTATATATGTATACATTGAGATGTATGGGTATGTATATTTGCGTGTGTCGACGTTTATGTATATACATGTGTATGTGGGTGGGTTGGGCCATTCTTTCGTCTGTTTCCTTGCGCTACCTCGCTAACGCGGGAGACAGCGACAAAGCAAAATAAATATCATTATTATTATCATTTTGCTCTGTCGCTGTCTCCCGCGTTTGCGAGGTAGCCCAATGAAACAGACGAAAGAAATGGCCCAACCCATTTCTTTCGTCTGTTTCCTTGGGCTATATATGATATATATATAATAATATATATATATATGATATATATATAAATATGATATATATATATATATATATATATATATATATATATATATATATATATATATATATATATATATATATTGAAATGCCTAAGGACGATATTTGGTGTGAGATTACAGGGATGACAGTGGGAGGAGCTGTCTAATGAAGAAGGCCAGTCAGGGTGTGCTGAAATGTTTCGGGCATGCGGTGAGGAAGAGCGTAGGAAGAGTGATTAAGAGGATCTACGCATCATAAGTAGAGAGATTAAGGGGAGGAGAAGATCGTGCAGGAGATTTAAGACCGAAGCAAAGAAGGCTTTTGAGTATTGAAATCCTGCATATTCACGATGGCGAGGGGCATGCACTGGATCTGTATGAATATTGGGTGAAATTTCTGGGCGAACCTAGGTCCTATGAAGCAGTTAATTTAAACCCTGGAGAAGGTTGGGGCTACGGATGGTAGGCTCTGGTTTCGGTGAATCCTACACGAGAGCAGCTCGAGGCTACATCTGTGCTAATGAAGCCATCGTTCGTTTGTTCCTGACGCTATCTCGCTAAGGCGAGAAAGGCAATTAGGGATAACGTAAGTACCTGTTGTGATTACACATTTGTACAATAAGAGGAGCAAGCCCTACACTTATGGGGCCTATTTTTCGAACTGTCTCTACCATCCAGTTTCTTGTGGTTATCCACTCCCTTAATACTATAAGAATACTTTTGTATGTCTTTTTTTACAAGTTTTCAGCTTAATTCCAATTTACAACCTTAGGTTGTCCTATCCTTCTCTCTTTCGAAGAACAGTTCGCTGTTGACTTCATCAAACTGGCTTAAAGAATTAAAGGCTGTAGACAGGGTCTAAGCAAGGTCACTCCTTACTCCTCTCCATTCCATGATCAGCAACTATAAGGTTTCTATCCCCTCCTTGTAACTCGCCAACCTGTAACAACGAGATGAAAAGGCAAACTTGTTATATATATATATATATATATATATATATATATATATATATATATATATATATATATATATATATATATATATATATATTTATTTTTATTTTGCTTTGTCGCTGTTTCCCGCGTTTGCGAGGTAGCGCAAGGAAACAGACGAAAGAAATGGCACAACCCAGCCCCATACACAACGTACACACACACACGCCCACACACGCAAATATACATACCTATACATCTCAATGTACGCATATATATACACACACAGACACATACATATATACCCATGCACACAATTCACACTGTCTGCCCCTATTCATTCCCATCGCCACCTCGCCACCCATGGAATACCATCCCCCTCCCCCCCTCATGTGTGCAAGGTAGCACTAGGAAAAGACAACAAAGGCCCCATTCGTTCACACTCAGTCTCCAGCTGTCACGCAATAATGCCCGAAACCACAGCTCCCTTTCCACATCCAGGCCCCACACAACTTTCCATGGTTTACCCCAGACGCTTCACATGCCCTGATTCAATCCACTGACAGCACGTCAACCCCGCTATACCACATCGATCCCATTCACTCTATTCCTTGCCCGCCTTTCACCCTCCTGCATGTTCAGGCCCCGATCACACAAAATATTTTTCACTCCATCTTTCCACCTCCAATTTGGTCTCCCACTTCTCCTCGTTCCCTCCACCTCCGACACATGTATCCTCTTGGTCAATCTTTCCTCACTCATTCTCTCCATGATCCCAAACCATTTCAAAACACCCTCTTCTGCTCTCTCAACCACGCTCTTTTTATTTCCACACATCTCTCTTACCGTTACATCACTTACTCGATCAAACCACCTCACACCACATATTGTCCTCAAACATCTCATTTCCAGCACATCCAACCTCCTGCGCACAACTCTATCCATAGCCCACGCCTCGCAACCATACAACATTGTTGGAACCACTATTCCTTCAAACATACCCATTTTTGCTCTCCGAGATAATGTTCTCGACTTCCACACATTCTTCAAGGCTCCCAGGATTTTCGCCCCCTCCCCCACCCTATGATTCACTTCCGCTTCCATGGTTCCATCCGCTGCCAGATCCACTCCCAGATATCTAAAACACTTTACTTCCTCCAGTTTTTCTCCATTCAAACTTACCTCCCAATTGACTTGACCCTCAACCCTACTGTACCTAATAACCTTGCTCTTATTCACATTTACTCTTAACTTTCTTCTTTCACACACTTTACCAAACTCAGTCACCAGCTTCTGCAGTTTCTCACATGAATCAGCCACCAGCGCTGTATCATCAGCGAACAACAACTGACTCACTTCCCAAGCTATCTCATCCACAACAGACTTCATACATAAACTATATATACTCTGTATCGAACCCTGAGGCGCGACACCTACGACCTTTGGATATAATGGCGTGACCTTTGACATGACATTTGAAGTGAAAAGTTACGTCACTGCACCCAAGGGTGGTACAGTCGTGCTGTGGGGGTGAAACGGAAATAAAGATCTGAGAATGGAACAGATGGAAGAGGAAAACAAAGCTGCTTATTTGATAAAAAACGGTACTTGAGTTGCCTCAAATCTCGTCATCATTTACCAGAAAACTAATGAGCTCATTAATCTTCCATTAATTTGTAGACCATGATATTTGCATGTCCCTAATACATATATTTCATAAAACTGAACTCCCAAATACTCAGCATTCTTGTGTTATAAAATTTACAAAAAGAAAAATCAAATCTTCGTAACTGATATGCATTCCTATGTATCCTCAAAAATCGAATCAGTCCCTCAACTTCCCAGAGCGTTACCTATGGTATAAGTATGGTGTGTACACCATGAGTTGATCTCCAGTTACCTTGCTAACAATAACGTGTACACAGACACACACGCAGACACACACACACACATACTGTCAGGGAGGCAGACAGCATGATGTCCCACATAATATAAAACATCTGAAATGAGTGGGAAGATGACAAACGAGATCAGATATAGCCATAAGTATAAGGACTTAGGGAAAGCATAGTGAAGCCAAGACTGTAAAATCAGTATAAGAACTACTATTGTGGTGGGCACTTTGAGGGAAGGTGGGAGATGCCTGGCAGTGGGGCTCCTTTCAAAACATCTCAATGCACAACCCTGATATAGCGTCAAAAAGCTCAAACGATACTTAATGTACATAAACTCGACACTATTTACAGTCTACATTCATCTGGAGAAGCTCGAGGTTGGAAAAACATTTCATGAAACTCTGCCAATACAAAAAACTATATGAATATTTCGCAAATATGAAAGGTTAACTTTATAGTTTATGTAGGTAAAAAATGAAAACAGACACATCGTAAAATCCCTGATTAAAATCAGTTCCAGAGATGCAAGTTGAATGGGGAAAAAAATAACATACAAACAAGGTCACTAACAGCCTGGGGCGCGCTGGCACGTGTGTCTGCTCAGTCATCTGCAATGATACTTAGCACACACACACACTGATGTGGTCTACAACTGGTTAAGAAACACCTTCTCTTCAGAAGACTTGCCACAGTTATCATCAGTACTGGACAGTGCACACGCCTCCCTTCGCTCATGACTTGGGCCAATTCGTAAAGATACCCCAGGAACCGTCCAGGTGTTATATAAAACCAATGGTGTGGTGACGTTCTCGAATCGGATCTTGTATTTCTGATGATGTTTTACCGTCAGGTTTTATAGTCAGAATGTATCTTTAGGTCTTATCGTTAGGTTTTACCGTCAGGTTTTATCTTCAGGGTTTAGTCAGGTTTAATCGTTCCTAAAGCAAAATAACATACACTCGCAACCGACGATCTAATATCATCTATACCATCTCAGATCTGTATATAAAATCATAAAGTCACAAATGATTACACGGATGGAATCATATTTACAAGAGTTTCATATTCACATGTAGAATTATTCTGACTACGATTATCATGCCTGCTAAAAAACAGCATCAACAAGGCCACTATCATTAATAAAGAACTGATCTACCACTACAAATCAACGACAATAAACTAAATTACATTTTTGCCCAGTGCAACCCACGTTCCTTAACAGACATTTTAAACATTTTAATGTAATATGTTTCTTTTTAAGTGCACGTATACGCAACCATAAACACATTCCCAGATACATCAAAGTAGTTACACGTAATTACATGCGCCAAAAACCAAAGGAATAAAGAAAGAATATTTGCGAGTTCTTATGTTACTTCTTCACAATAAATGACAAGTGGGTCCATCCGAAACAGTATATATGCACAGTCTGTGTGCTGTTTCTGATGGAAGCGCTTGTCATTTGTTCCGGAGATGTAACATACGAAAGATGTCGCAAATTTACTCTCTGCTCCTCTGGTTTCTGGTGCGTATAACTATGTGTTCTGATCATATATATATATATATATATATATATATATATATATATATATATATATATATATATATATATATATATATATTGGAAAGGATCACAATTTTGCGCGTGATCAAGATATTCCTATGAGTCCACGAGGAAAATGGCGTCCTAGCTTCGTTTCTTCCATGTATATCAACTGACTGTTATATTTCTCTCTTGTGTCTCCCCTGATGATGTGATTATTACACGAAAGTGCACTTGGGAACTTTTCGTGTTTCATTTTCTTCGTGGACTCATAGGAATATATATATATATATATATATATATATATATATATATATATATATATATATATATGCAGGAGTAAACAGGTGAAGTTTACTGATGATGGAAACTCAGGAGAGACATGTTGACGTGATGAAAGCTGGCTTCCGTAACTGCAATTTAACTAATTGCCAACAGTGAAGGAAGTTAAACCTTAGCCTTCTCGCTGCTCCCCTCGGCCATGTCAAACCAGAGCCTGTGGCACGTTATGCTGAGGCTTAGTCCTCAGTGATCTCAAGAATATATATATATATATATATATATATATATATATATATATATATATATATATATATATATATATATATATATACACACACACACGGGTGTTACAAGGCTCCGTAGTGTTGAGGTTAGCCTTGCTGACCATGACGCATTCACGGGCCGCCCAGGTTCGAGTCCGCAAAGGTTCGATTCCTAGTTGGGGTAGCTAGTTCACAGTTAACCCAGCTGTTCGTCCTCCTCTAAGGGATGGTCGATCATAAAACTAAGGTTACACCGCGAGTGAAAAATTATCTTCGGGAAACTATATCATTGGGAGTATAGTATCAAGTCGAAGACCTCATTCCAAAGGGGTTTGCATTTCCTTGCTACTGGAAGCAGCGCAGCCCTGGGCTGCAGGAGCGTTGGGTAACACCAGGACTCTTTCATAGAAAGTGGTCCTAATGTAATTATAAATGAAAATATATACATTTAACTGGATGTTACTGGGCTCTGTCTGGTGAGGCTGCGTCATCGTCATTTGATGTGAGGCTAAAACCTCTTCAAAGAACTTCTCCCTTAAAAGAAGTCCTTTCCGCCCCTGCTACTGAATGTGGCGCAACCCTGGAGTTGCAGGAGCCCCTGAAAAAAGTGTCTTGGATTGACACCAGGACCCTGTCAGTATGAGGCACTTGGGAGTAATTATGTAGCAGCTCGCGTCTCATTCCTACCTCACTACCTGTCTCTTAAGATGGACAATGGAACTTATTTTCTATTACATTATGATTCTAGTGAGGGTGTATCAGATGAAGTGATTGTAGACAATAGTATAGGGATTATTTTTCTTGACCAAAACTGGTGCTGGTAAGTGTTCTGATAACATATATTATGTTTATGGCCTTTGCAGTGTGGAGAAAGTATGTAGTGTGTGTGTGTGTGTGTGTGTGTGTGTGTGTGTGTGTGTGTGTGTGTGGTATTTGATAACTAGTATCCTTAGAGTTTTACCAAGTGAGAGTGATAGGTCTTTCAGGAGAGGCTGCAGATTGAACTCAAATCTGTCAAGGGTTGACGGAATGAAGTAGGATTTCTGCAGTGATGCAGATATTCTGTTCTGAGTGAGCCAGTGTTCTAACTGTGTAATGTAGTGATGTATGTCTGCAGCTGTTTGGGTAATGACAGGGTGCTGTGATGTGAATGAGGTCATCTGTATATGAGAGGAGTTTCGCAATGGTCGGTAGGTGGTGTTGGAAGGTCGTGAGGGGAGAGACCGGCGTGGTGAGAAGAAAGAATTATTACCTGGAGGTTTTTTTTTCGAGGTGAAGGTAACTTAAATGACTCTGGCTTGACGGCCAGCTAGGAAACTGAATAACCATTTCTCGTCATTTCAGTGGAAGGTGTACATGGGAAGGACATATAACAGGAGACCTGATGCCCCACGTCGAGGCTATCTACTGGAAGAGGAGTAATGGTCTTATGAAGAACAGGGTAGTAAAGTAGAAGGCACCTCCCCCAGCCACCACTCCCTTTATCATATCATCCACCGGGAAAAATGCTGAGAAGGATCATCATTTTTGTGTATCTTTGTGTAGAGAGAATATACTGCCAAGGAGATTTTAAAGGAAAGTGAAGAGGAAACTGGAGGATACTCAAGGCTAAAAGACTGTTGAATCTTTTTATACCGCAAGTTTAAACTTTTTTCCTTTCTGTAGTGATAATAGGTATCACTGAAGTATTTGTCTGCTCTTATTTTGAAGGTATTGATAGTCTTCGTATTGACATCTAGCGGGAATTTATTCCAACGTTCTACAAATGTACACCTGAAAAGACTTTTACCTCACTGCTATAACACCTCCGTCTTTATAATACCCTGCCATTGATTTTGTTCGTCTAAACTGTGCGTAATATGAAAGAGTTATCATAGGTTAACTCTGTCAATATTATCTAGTGTCTCCAGAATTTCTGTTAGATATCTTTGCAGTCTGTGATGGCATGAGGAGCATAAGTCTAAAGTCTGTTTGACAGAATTAGTTTTGTTGCTCTTCTCTTCATGAGTCCCAGTTCTCTTCATCTTTGACTAAAGTATGATGATCAGAATCGAATAGCAAATTCCAAATGAAGTCTGATCAGGGTGTTGCAAAATAAAAGTTGCATCCTTCGTTATATAATCAACATTTCTAGCCATGACACCTTCTCTGCTCCTGGGTTTAGTATATGTACGTCATTACTGATAATTAATCACTCCAAGGTCATTTCCTTTCTTTTTACTTTGTAATGGTTTACCGAACATTATATATTCACGATTAACATCACCAAAATTAATTACTATAAATCCGACTATGTTGAAGCCAATTAGCCATGTTTCTGACAAGTCCATTCATTCGTTTGAGTTGTTTTGAACCCTTAGACGTTCCTCCTCTGACTGAACTATATGTTCTAATTCCATGTCATCAGTATATTGTGAAATTCTACTGGTAAGTGCTACGTCCAGATCACAGACAGGGATAATGACCAGTATGGGTTTTAGGAATGTACTTTGTAGCATCTCACTTGTCATATTAAACCAGTCTGAAGTTGTATGTGTGTGTGTGTGTGTGTGTGTGTGTGTGTGTGTGTGTGTGTGTGTGTATGTGTGTGTGTACACGAGAGGAAAGACATTGTAAGTATAAACAGGGTAGTTAAGAGACAAGGTGACAGGAGTGTAAAACTCTCCTCTCCCGTAACACACAAATAACATTCACACAAACACAAGAATTTCATGTGTATGTGTGTGTGTGTGTGTGTGTGTGTGTGACTTAGAACTGTCATAAATAAACGGGTTTTCGTGGTGTAGTGATCAGCACTGTCGGCTATGCTTCACGCGAAGGTTCACCCGGGTTCGTATCCTGGGCGTGGCAGTTGCCTACAGCCAACCCAGCTACTCATCCTCCCTCCTGTCAGGGTCGGTCGATAAGTGCGTGCGTGCGTGCGTGCGTGCGTGCGTGCGCGTGTGTGTGTGTGTGTGTGTGTGTGTGTGTGTGTGTGTACACATAACAGTAAAGACATGGTGTATATATACAAGGCAAAGAGAGTGGAAGACACGAGTGTGAAACTCTCTCCCGGTAGAGCAATCACGGACGGTAATCAAACACACCAGGAAGGGAATTCAAGTGGTTAGGAGTCGTTATGGTACTGGCCAACGCAACTTCCTGGCAACGCAACTTCCTGGCAACGCAACTTCCTGGCAACGCAACTTCCTGGCACTTCCCGGAGGCATGATCAGGCTAAGACAACTGTCACTCAATCCACGGCGATAACACTTCACCACATACACACAGGCACGTCCACTGCTCGGCTCCATCACTCTGCCGGAGAATTTCAATCTCCTAATCCAGCGGGGCAGCTCTTCAGCACACACGCCACTCCGTCCAATGTCCACCCACACGAATCCAACGAACCAGACAAAATCTCTTGCATTTTCTCGTGGGCTGCTGTCTAGAAGACCGACAGGAAACTACTGAACAAAGGAAAGTTCTGTCCGAGAATAATGCCTCCAGAAGAGTTTTAGCAGAATGACCCCTGAGCTAACTGGATCCTCTTGAATTCGAGACATATTGTGGCAGTCTTCTCAAACTATCCAAGCTCTTTTGTAAACGCCACAATGGCTTCCCACTGCTCAGTTAGCCTGGTAATAGATGGTCCAAGAGAAAGACACTTAACCTCTATATCTTTGAAATATGCTTGCCTCAGCACCACTTGTCCAGCTGGGTATCCCTGTCGTCTTCTTTAAGAATAAGTGATAGTTCAATACACAGTTCTGTAGTTTGACCATTTCCTTCAAGTCATTTACCAAAACTCTCATGTAATACATGAATGTTACACCTTCAGATGTCAACAAATCATTTACGAATTTGTATCTCCTCCTTGAGTTCAGATTTTATCGCGGAAATTATTGTTAACATTAGAAAAAAAAGTGAAATCTACTCTAGCGGTTTAATGTCCTCCACGAGAGCAATAAGCATGGCATCATCTACTTTTGCATGTTCTCCATATCAAGACAAAAGTAAACTTCACGTTCTCCAGTCCATTTACTCCTTACGTTGAGGTTCTGTAGACACACGAGAAAACGAGACACGAGAAAACGAGAACAAAAAATATTAGACGAGACTGGAAAGTCAGCCATATGTTCCCTCTTGAAATGTGGACCCAATCTATACCTCAGTAAACAAAAAACTTTATTCCTGGTTAGTTTTACGTAGTGAGTTACCTCTGAATCTGGAAACGTTTCAGAGAAAGTCATTTGCAGTCAATCACGGAATCTAAAGCTAAAGTCCGCTCTTGCAGCCTTAGTTGGACCGGATATATTTTGTTTTCATTATGTAATTTCCATAAATGATCAAATCCATAATATGTTCTAGATCTGAGACACCACTAGAGGATGTAATGTTTCACTGAAGGACAGCAGTGTCGTGTCTTGAGACTAACAGCTTTTGTATTGCTGTAAAACATGGGACTCTCCAGAACTGTCACATTTAAATCATCACATAATTTGCAACATACGTGAAAATCATCTCTTCCTCTACTGCACCAGTGTCTTACGCGTCTGTCCACTGCAGTCAATTGCTCTAAGCCAACTTGTCTGAAACCTTGTTGTTACACGATGTTCCATTTCCATAAGTTTCCTTTCCATCATCGCAAACAACCTCGTTACCACCCAGTGATATGTTTCCATCATCGCAAACAGCCTCATTATCACCCAGAAATACGTTTCCATCATCGCAAACAACCTCGTTACCACCCAGTGATATGTTTCCATCATCGCAAACAGCCTCATTATCACCCAGAAATATGTTTCCATCATCGCAAACAGCCTCGTTATCACCCAGTAATATGTTTCCATCATCGCAAACAGCCTCATTATCACCCAGAAATATGTTTCCATCATCGCAAACAGCCTCGTTATCACCCAGTAATATGTTTTTGTTTGAATTCATTTGTATATATCAAATATTTCACAGTCCACATATTCTTACATGCAGATGAGTTATTAATTTACAAATGTATTGATGGATATCAAAGGTTACGAGACCCCATGGCTGGTCCCATAACAGCAATGCAAGCCTACAGCATCCTAATTCAAATGAAAACTTATTATTACTGTGAATCATAAAATCAATAGATATACAGCTAGGTTAAAATGAGACCTGCATGCTTGAAAACGGGGAAAGAAAACATGTACGTTATATTGAACATAAAGAATAGAAAATCTTAAACTCTTTCTAAAGTACTGGCTTTAGTCATTCTTGACATCGCTAATACTGCATTCAAGCTGGAGGGAATAGAAAACCACAGAAACTTGAAAACATACAAGAAAAATATAACAATCATAAGATTTATATCAATCTATTGGAACATAACCTATGTAACTCAATCACCTCGTTAGTGACACCAGTCCTAAATTACCAGAACGCCAGCCCCATCATCTAGCCGTGTCACACGTGACTCTCTCGTTTCCATGATACACTTCAAACAAAAAAAAATCAGCCTCCTTCCTCCCCCTTCCCTCCCAACAAACACACAGTTCTGGTGACTGGAAATGGTGCAGTCAAACATGCAATGACAAGATTCATTTTTGTCTTAGACTCTTAGACACGAAGGTAATAGTGGGAGGCAAACCTGAGGAGCATTTGATAACCAACAGCTTCTCCCAAAGTCGACTTAAAGTCTCTTCCCGGTGGATAATGCTTAAGGCTCCTCACACACAAGTCAGACAAAGGCGATGGAGATTCTTAATTAGAATCTGCCCGAAGTTACCCATCTACCATTATCTCCTCGTAACTTGTGCTGCTCGAAGTACTGCTTCCAGGAGAGAGCGATGCCAGGTATTCACACACTTAAACAGTTTTCTACCCAGAGTCTCAACATTGCTCACTGACAAGAAAGCCAATACTCCAACTCGTCTCTCCATCCACCTGCAGAGTTCTCCTGGCGATCTAGAGAGCCCTGGTACTCTCTTGAAACTCTCGACCTACAGAGTTTTACTTTTTATCTTTCTTTCTCTGGACAAAAGGCATCTGTCACGCAAACAGTTAGCTATATGAATGTCAGGCCCGATGGGTTAAAATCAGTCACACGTTATCCAAGTGATCATAAACATGCCCCCTCAGACGAGGGAATATGGATAAAATTATTGAAGTTACGAGTTTCATATTAAAGTTAGGGGAAACAAAGAAACAGATTGGAATCGGCCTGCTCTCGAGCAGCTGTCATCGCTGTCAAAATGTATGTGTGCTGTAGCGGCCCTCTGGGCTCTGTGTTACCAAGCCTGGAAGAGAGGCGCGCAAAAATGCAACTTTCCAGAGAATCCAAAGTAGGAACAGAGAGAGAGAGAGAGAGAGAGAGAGAGAGAGAGAGAGAGAGAGAGAGAGAGAGAGAGAGAGAGAGAGAGAGAGAAATGCATCACTGCAGTGAAGAGGAGAGGGATTAAAAATTAAAGGCAATAGTGGGAGACTCAGGTGAGCTGATTAGGCAAACTGATTTTTCACTGAACTCTGTCGGGTGTGTGTGTGTGTGTGTGTGTGTGTGTGTGTGTGTGTGGGTGTGTGGAGGAGATATCCCCAGGCGTGTGAGCAGTGCTGCAAGCAGCGACGTATCGACCCGCTGTAGAGCATGAGAAGCTGCACACCTTGAAAAGCTGTCCAGAAAAGTAATACATTTGAACAGAGTCCCCGAGATTATTTTTCTTAGGGAAGCCTAAGCTACTTTAGTGATAGAGTTTCCAAAAGAAAATAAGACTTGGGTTTATGTTGAATTTACTGACATGGTCAAGGGATCACACAACAGCTTCTTATCAAAAGAAAAGGAATTTGAGAAAGAGATGGGAGAAAACTGGATATGGAAGAACTGAATTCAGCTAGATTACGTCTATCCTATACAGAGATGTCAAGGTCTAAAAAGCAGGTAGGGATTGACGTGAGAAGAGGTACAGAACGCTTAAATCATAACACAAAATTTCCCATAAACTCTAATACGGAAAGGATATGAGCCACATGATGCCAACAACAGATATGTCTTTACGAAAGCCCTACAGGCGAAAAAGATCGAAGCCTTTGACAACTGCAAATTTTCACAGGCGAAAAAGATCGAAGCCTTTGACAATTCCAAATTTTCAGTCTTTTAAAAAGACGTTCAGTCTATAGAATGGTAATTAATAAGCTCAAAAAGGTTAGGTTAGGCTGAGAAGGAGAAGGACGATTAGGTGTGAAAGATTTACAAGACAAAGCAGCAGCTAAGAGGAGGCGCCTCTCACGATACGATCAAGAGACATATGTATGGGTGGAGCTTTGCTGCTGCTGCTGCCCGAATCCACTTTCACCTTACAGTAGAGTCAGCATAAGATCTGAACGTTTTTAGCCTCGTTACGATGTTAGGTATTGGAAGCCATATTCTCGGAACACTGCCGCACATCAGTTATCGTTTGAAAACAACAGACAACCGTGAGAATCTATAATGCAAATGGCAATAGGTCAAGGGCACACAACTTCATAATGCATGTATAAGTGAGCAAGAATATGAATATGAAAAATGAAAACAGAGTTTATACAGAAGAGAATATGAATAGAAAGATAAAATTCCACTATCCCAGTAGACTCGCATGCATGCCGAAGTGAAGAACAAGACGACAGAGGCAACAGTATGGCACTAGAAGTCGGTACCCCAAAGTTCTCTTGGTAGCGTCTCAGTGGAGCGCTGGTGCAGCCTGACAGACCAAATGTGGCGCGGACTGTGATCAGGTGTTTCCATTCTACCTGCAGAGTACTACTAACGCTTCCCAGCAAGTAGCTCAGACCTCCACACACTTCACACCAATGCCTAACAACGAATGGTCCAGAGCATATCAAATTGATATCACTGAAAGAGACCTTTGGTTTCTCTCTCCTTATCCACAAACTCTCGAGGGTACACGTCAAATTCGCAGTCTGAAAGTGCCCATAGCTTTGAAGACATTAGGGTGTAGAATGTGGTCATGCTTCTCTGAATATTGTTTGACTGGGGAGTTCATGTGGTTTTCCAATCTCACACCCGTCCTAAATGATCGGCCCACTAAGGTCGTCGACCCTCAGGGAACTAAGCTACCTCACGGGTTGTACACACACACACACACATATATATATATATACATATATATATATATATATATATATATATATATATATATATATATATATATATATATATATATATATATATATATATACTATTTATTTATCATACTTTGACGCTCTCTCCCGCGTTAGCGAGGTAGCGCAAAGGAACAGACGAAAAGAATGGCCCAACCCTCCCACATACACATGTATATACATAAACGCCCACACATGCACATATACATACCAATACATTTCAACGTATATATACATATACATACACAGACTTATACATACATACACATGTACATATTCATACATGCTGCCTTCATCCATTCCTGCCGCCACCCCGCCACACATGAAATAACACCCCCCTCCCCCCGTCGTGCGCACAAGGTAGCGCAAAGAAAAAACAACAAAGGCCACATTCGTTCACACTCAGTCTCTGTCATGTAATAATGCACCGAAACCACAGCTCCCTTTCCACATCCAGGCCCCACAGAACTTTCCATGGTTTACCCCAGACGCTTCACATGCCCTGGTTCAATCCATTGACAGCACGTCGACCCGGTATACCACATCGTTCCAATTCACTCTATTCCTTGCACGCCTTTCACCCTCCTGCATGTTCAGGCCCCGATCACTCAAAATCTTTTTCACTCCATCTTTTCACCTCCAATTTGGTCTCCCACTTCTCCTCGTTCCCTCCACCTCTGACACATATATCCTCTTGGTCAGTCTTTCCTAACTAATTCTCTCCAAGTGACGAAACAATTTCAAAACACCCTCTTCTGCTCTCTCAACCACACTCTTTTTATTACCACACATCTCTCTTACCCTATTATTACATACTCGATCAAACCACCTCACACCACATATTGTCCTCAAACATCTCATTTCCAGCACATCCACCCTCCTCCGCACAACTCTATCCATAGCCCACACCTCGCAACCATACAACATTGTTGGAACCACTATTCCTTCAAACATACCCATTTTTGCTTTCCGAGATAATATTCTCGACTTCCACACATTCTTCTAGGCTCCCAAAATTTTCGCTCCTTCCCCCACCCTATGATTCACTTCCGCTTCCATGGTTCCATCCGCTGCCAAATCCACTCCCAGTTATCTAAAACACTTCACTTCCTCCAGTTTTTTTTCCATTCAGACTTACCTCTCAGTTGACTTGACCCTCAACCGTACTGTACATAATAACCTTGCTCTTATTCATATTTACTCTCAACTTTCTTCTTTCACACACTTTACCAAACTCAGTCACCAGCTTCTGCAGTTTCTCACATGAATCAGCCACCAGCGCTGTATCATCAGCGAACAACAACTGACTCACTTCCCAAGCTCTCTCATACACAACAGACTGCATACTTGCCCCTCTTTCCAAAACTCTTGCATTCACCTCCTTAACAACCCCATCCATAAACAAATTAAACAACCATGGAGACATCACATACCCCTGCCGCAAACCTATATTCACTGAGAACCAATCACTTTCCTCTCTTCCTACACGAACACATGCCTTACATCCTCGATAAAAACTTTTCACTGCTCATATATATATATATATATATATATATATATATATATATATATATATATATATATATATATATATATATATATCTCCAGATCCATAAATGCTACATACAAATCCATTTGCTTTTCTAAGTATTTCTCACATACATTCTTCAAAGCAAACACCTGATCCACACATCCTCTACCACTTCTGAAACCGCACTGCTCTTCCCCAATCTGATGCTCTGTACATGCCTTCACCCTCTCAATCAATACCCTCCCATATAATTTACCAGGAATACTCAACAAACTTATACCTCTGTAATTTGAGCACTCACTCTTATCCCCTTTGCCTTTGTACAATGGCACTATGCACGCATTCCGCCAATCCTCAGGCACCTCACCATGAGTCATACATACATTAAATAACCTTACCAACCAGTCAACAATACAGTCACCCCCTTTTTTAATAAATTCCACTGCAATACCATCCAATCCTGCTGCCTTGCCGGCTTTCATCTTCCGCAAAGCTTTTACTACCTCTTCTCTGTTTACCAAATCATTTTCCCTAACCCTCTCACTTTGCACACCACCTCGACCAAAACACCCTATATCTGCCACTCTGTCATCAGACACATTCAACAAACCTTCAAAATACTCATTCCATCTCCTTCTCACATCACCACTACTTGTTATCACCTCCCCATTTACGCCCTTCACTGAAGTTCCCATTTGCTCCCTTGTCTTACGCACTTTATTTACCTCCTTCCAGAACATCTTTTTATTCTCCCTAAAATTTACTGATAGTCTCTCACCCCAACTCTCATATGATAGAGTTGATAGAGATGCTCTGTGGAAGGTATTAAGAATATATGGTGTGGGAGGCAAGTTGTTAGAAGCAGTGAAAAGTTTTTATCGAGGATGTAAGGCATGTGTACGTGTAGGAAGAGAGGAAAGTGATTGGTTCTCAGTGAATGTAGGTTTGCGGCAGGGGTGTGTGATGTCTCCATGGTTGTTTAATTTGTTTATGGATGGGGTTGTTAGGGAGGTAAATGCAAGAGTTTTGGAAAGAGGGGCAAGTATGAAGTCTGTTGGGGATGAGAGAGCTTGGGAAGTGAGTCAGTTGTTGTTCGCTGATGATACAGCGCTGGTGGCTGATTCATGTGAGAAACTGCAGAAGCTGGTGACTGAGTTTGGTAAAGTGTGTGGAAGAAGAAAGTTAAGAGTAAATGTGAATAAGAGCAAGGTTATTAGGTACAGTAGGGTTGAGGGTCAAGTCAATTGGGAGGTGAGTTTGAATGGAGAAAAACTGGAGGAAGTGAAGTGTTTTAGATATCTGGGAGTGGATCTGTCAGCGGATGGAACCATGGAAGCGGAAGTGGATCATAGGGTGGGGGAGGGGGCGAAAATTTTGGGAGCCTTGAAAAATGTGTGGAAGTCGAGAACATTATCTCGGAAAGCAAAAATGGGTATGTTTGAAGGAATAGTGGTTCCAACAATGCTGTATGGTTGCGAGGCGTGGGCTATGGATAGAGTTGTGCGCAGGAGGATGGATGTGCTGGAAATGAGATGTTTGAGGACAATGTGTGGTGTGAAGTGGTTTGATCGAGTAAGTAACGTAAGGGTAAGAGAGATGTGTGGAAATAAAAAGAGCGTGGTTGAGAGAGCAGAAGAGGGTGTTTTGAAATGGTTTGGGCACATGGAGAGAATGAGTGAGGAAAGATTGACCAAGAGGATATATGTGTCGGAGGTGGAGGGAACGAGGAGAAGAGGGAGACCAAATTGGAGGTGGAAAGATGGAGTGAAAAAGATTTTGTGTGATCGGGGCCTGAACATGCAGGAGGGTGAAAGGAGGGCAAGGAATAGAGTGAATTGGAGCGATGTGGTATACAGGGGTTGACGTGCTGTCAGTGGATTGAATCAAGGCATGTGAAGCGTCTGGGGTAAACCATGGAAAGCTGTGTAGGTATGTATATTTGCGTGTGTGGACGTGTGTATGTACATGTGTATGGGGGGGGGGGTTGGGCCATTTCTTTCGTCTGTTTCCTTGCGCTACCTCGCAAACGCGGGAGACAGCGACAAAGAATAAAAAAAAAAAAAAAAAAAAAAAAAAAAAATATATATATATATTTTTTTTTCATACTATTCGCCGTTTCCCGCGATAGCGAGGTAGCGTTAAGAACAGAGGATTGGGCCTTATTTGGAATATCCTCACCTGGCCCCCTCTGTTCCTTCTTTTGGAAAAAAAAAAAAAAAAAAAAAAGAGAGGGGAGGATTTCCAGCCCTCCGCTCCCTCCCCTTTTAGTCGCCTTCTACGACACGCAGGGAATACGTGGGAAGTATTCTTAATCCCCTATCCCCAGGGATAATATATATATATATATATATATATATATATATATATATATATATATATATATATATATATATATATATTTACATATATATATATATATATATATATATATATATATATATATATATATATATATATATATACATATATATCATACAAACCTCCAACAGCCAGGATCGAACCCGGGACCCCTGTGCAAGAGACAGGCATGCTAACCGCTAGGCTATGGGACTGTATAATAGGAAACAACTATTCGAAATACTAAGTACCCGAATACCATTCGTCTCACATTGGTGAGCAACGGGTTCTATATTGGTTATTTCCGAACAGACGCACATACCCAGCTGATAGCGTTTTACCGAACCTAACTGTACAACGCGGAGGTATATGAATACGAATAAAGTGCATGTGAACGCGCACCTTCATAGAACATACAAACCTCCAACACCCAGGATCGAACCCGTCTCAGTCTGTTGGGGATGAGAGAGCTTGGGAAGTGAATCAGTTGTTGTTCGCTGATGATACAGCGCTGGTGGCTGATTCATGTGAGAAACTGCAGAAGCTGGTGACTGAGTTTGGTAAAGTGTGTGAAAGAAGAAAGTTAAGAGTAAATGTGAATAAGAGCAAGGTTATTAGGTACAGTAGGGTTGAGGGTCAAGTCAACTGGGAGGTAAGTTTGAATGGAGAAAAACTGGAAGAAGTAAAGTATTTTAGATATCTGGGAGTGGATCTGGCAGCGGATGGAACCATGGAAGCGGAAGTGAATCATAGGGTGGGGGAGGAGGCGAAAAGCCTTGAAGAATGTGTGGAAGTCGAGAACATTATCTCGGAAAGCGAAAATGGGTATGTTTCAAGGAATAGTGGTTCCAACAATGTTGTATGGTTGCGAGGTGTGGGCTATGGATAGAGTTTTGCGGAGGAGGTTGGATGTGCTGGAAATGAGATGTTTGAGGACAATATGTGGTGTGAGGTGGTTTGATCGAGTAAGTAATGTAAGGGTAAGAGAGATGTGTGGAAATAAAAAGAGAGTGGTTGAAAGAGCAGAAGAGGGTGTTTTGAAATGGTTTGGGCACATGGAGAGAATGAGTGAGGAAAGATTGACCAAGAGGTTGGAGGTGGAGGGAACGAGGAGAAGTGGGAGACCAAATTGGAGGTGGAAAGATGGAGTGAAAAAGATTTTGAGTGATCGGGGCCTGAACATGCAGGAGGGTGAAAGGCGGGCAAGGAATAGAGTGAATTGGATCGATGTGGTATACCGGGGTCGACGCGCTGTCAGTGGATTGAACCAGGGCATGTGAAGCGTCTGGGGTAAACCATGGAAAGTTCTGTGGGGCCTGGATGTGGAAAGGGAGCTGCGGTTTCGGGCATTATTGCATGACAGCTTGAGACTGAGTGTGAACGAATGTGGCCTTTGTTGTCTTTCCTAGTGCTACCTCGCACACATGAGGGGGGAGGGGGATGTTATTCCATGTGTGGCGAGGTGGCGATGGGAATGAATAAAGGCAGACAGTGTGAATTGTGTGCATGTGTATATATGTATGTGTCTGTGTGTATATATATATATGTGTACATTGAGATGTATGGGTATGTATATTTGCGTGTGTGGACGTGTATATATATATACATGTGTATGGGGGTGGTTTGGGCCATTTCTTTCGTCTGTTTCCATGCGCTACCTCGCAAACGCGGGAGACAGCGACAAAGCAAAATAGATAAATAAATGAATGAATATATATATATATATATATATATATATATATATATATATATATATATATATATATATATATATTAGCTTTAATGAGATGGCCTTGATTAGAGCATTCATTTGCCTGTGCCGTCTCGGCTAGAAAATAAAAAATCCGTCACTAGGAGGCAATAAGCTGACCATGCCAATACCTTCGATCTGTCTGCAACGTGTCATCAAAGAAAAACATTTCATCCTTAGTACATTTTCCAGTAAACATCTGAACTGCACTTTTATTTAAACTGTGGACTTGGTTATTGCGACTTGTGTGTCATGAATTGACAATGAATATCGGTGGTTTCTTTTAGAAGAACCTCAATAACTAAGTTACATCAACACTTACCATGATCATTGGCATCCTTAATAGTCAAGAATTCTTTTTAAGAAATGGTGTAATATACAGAATAAGGAGAGAGAGAGAGAGAGAGAGAGAGAGAGAGAGAGAGAGAGAGAGAGAGAGAGAGAGAGAGAGAGAGAGAGAGAGAGAGAGAATGTTTGTGTGAGCGCGGGCGAGGAGTGAGGAGCCAGGCATGGATGCAGGGTAAAAATGGTGAGCGTCTCGCAAGAGTGACGCGAGTGTTCTGAAAGGGGCCGCCCCGGCGGAGGGGGTGAAATCAATTACCTGACATAATGGTAAGTTTTGCCCTCATGCCACAACGTCCTGTCCTCATCTCTCCTTCATACCTGCCGCAGCCTCCTGCCAACCCGCCCCGATCCAATCACTACAACCGCGTCTCCTCAACCACACACTTCCCTCACAGCACCTCTACCGCACACGCAGTTCCATTCCACTAAACGACTCTCCACACATACACACACACACACACACACACACACACACACAGACAAACACACAAATCTTGGTCCCAAGCAGCACAAACCCAATTCTCCACCAATAATGATTCTCCTTCTTAACATGTACACCTCTCCACCATTCATTTGCTCTCCTCCATCACATGGATATACATAAATCTCCCACACCAAACATCCAACTGGCCACCACACACTCAACTTCGCTCCTCAACACACACACGAACCTAAACTCTCCTCTTGACACTTTTACCGATATCGAACTATCATAATAAACTTAGTTCTTTCACCACACTCCCGATTTAATCTCACCATATACCCGACTCAGTCACAACACACCCGACTTACTCTCAACATGAACCCGACTCTGTCACCACACATCCACGGCTCTCCACCTCTAAACATCAGCTCCATCCACATCTGACTCTCATCACACGCACACGATCCTTCCATCAAACATATGACCACTAAACATCAGAATCACCTTCACCATTACCATAATCTTTACCACATGACGCCACCTCATACCCGACTTGTTATCATACAGCTGACTTCTCCATACCCTGAATTCTGCGCCTTACCACATCCCCAGCTTTCCAACACACCAAATATTCCTCCATCAAATCCCAGACTCTTCCCCACCTCGCATAACACTCTCGTCTAGCTTACTGCACGCCTCTCCACATGAAATATTTCGTTCTACACACAGGAATCTCCACATCACAGACAGACAGACAGACAGACAGACAGACTCATACACACACACACACACACACACACACATACATACATACACTCACACACACACACACACACACACACACACACACACAAAAAACACCAAGAACAGACACGGGCAAGGAAGGAAACCTTACAGAGTTGTGTAACTTCTCAGTAACACTCTTTTGATAAGTAATTCTCAGAAGTAAACAACAATGTTACGTAAGGTTCCGTGAGGTCTGGTACAGGGAGTTAGCAGATGGGCGCCACTGGTTGGATAAAGAGACGGCGAAGGCACAAGAAAAGGAGGACATATGCTTCAACACATGCCAATAAGCCAAGGAAAGTACAGACTTTTCATAGATATGATACAGACAGCACAACAGACCAGTATCATTTGAAAAGTTTTAAGAGCAGAACAATTACGGGAAAACAGATGAAAAAAAACGTGAAAAAGACAAACTAAAATCCGAAACTGCGTCAAGGATGTATCAAGTGGACACTTAGAGAAATAAAAGCATATGGGAAACTGCATGGGCTAGCCCAGGACTAGATCCACATGGGTTCGAATCCTGGACGCGGCGGTCGGCCCACGGCCAACCCAGCTGTTCTTTCTCCTTTGGGGGCTAGTTGATAATAAGCTTACCAGGCTTAGGCTGGGGGAGAGAGTCTTTTTTTTTTTTTTTTGCATGCGTGTCTGTTTCTTTATACACACAGCAGTAAAGATATGGTACATATACAAGGTTAGAAGACAGGGCAACACGAGTGAAGAGTTCTCTCCCTGTAAAATATAGTTATCACACACACACACACACACACACACACACACACACACACACACGATGATGGAGGTTTCCTTGGAGACGAGCATGGGGGTTCGAGAAATATTGATCCAGAGCTTCAATGTGGAGTGGTTCGGGGGTTCAAGGGATAGTTGATGTTGCTCAGCATAGACCCACTGCAGCAGCTCCATGTTCTTGCCCACGACCAAGGAACCAATACCCTATGAAACCTTAAAAACCCTAGAATGAGTCGACTCGCTCAAGATCCCGCATTTTGAAAAATGTTTCGCAACAGACGGACGCTTCCATAGCCGAAAGTGTTCTAGATCGACGTGGACAAGAAGAACCACTTGCTTTGGGATGTGTTCCAGAAAGTACACAGTTGAATACTCTGATGTACAGTTGTGCCTGATGTGAAATTTTCTTCCATACGTCAAACTGTTTGGGGTTGAAAAACGAGGAACCATTACAGACAGACGGACGAACGGACAGACGGGGCGGAAATTAGTGCTGTTCAGGTATATCTAGTTACAGCCTCATCCAGGAAGAAATATCGGATTTGCTATCAAATGTTTTAATCTTAAGAAAATAAAAGATTTCAGCCAAACTTTTTCGACTGAATACAAGGTTAAGACATGGTGAAGCAACATGAGTGAACTTTCTCCCAGTAACACTAATAGTAATCACAAAGCACACACACACACACACACACACACACACACACACACACGTTGCCCAACCTTACAAGGACCGCCGACCGTTACCACAACTGATTTGTACCAATTAATGATCGTACAGACAAGATATAAGAACAATCCTATACCCACCACTGAGAAAGTCATTAACGATCCATAAACGAGTGCACAGCAAATACTTAGACTAAGTGCTATGTCAGCTACATTATTAATGTAACTATATATCAGTATTCAATTACTTATAAATTAGTAAAATGTGTATAGACCACTGTATTTATTCTGTAAACGTTCCTGTATATCTGTCACTCTGTGTATGTGCCTCACTCATGTGCTCATCCAAAGTGTGGATACATATCCAGCCCCACCTTAATCTTAAGCTCTCTCATGATCAGTTAACCGGTTACGATTATAACCTCCCAGTTCTATCACATCTGTCATATTTCAACTTCGTATTTTCAACTGAATGGGAGGGCAAATGCAATAAACAAATTTCTATGTATCTATTTATCAGTTTACCTAATCACACACTGCACAGGAACGCATCACACCTGTCATTCTGCCAACCTCAGGCACTGCAGACATACGTAGCTTCTTCATCGCCTTTCTCACCCTCTCGAATCTAATATCTATGCAAGGTTTGCTATGATAAGACTTCCAACTGATATATATTACCCTTAGTGATAGCTAGCAAGCAATATTTCGTCAGAAAAGTCATCGTTGCAATCAATTTTGCGACATGTGATCATCCAAAAATTATATTTAAGGCACGTGTCAATACTGCTTTTAGTGTTGGTCAACACGACAGCCGTGATAAGAAAATAGAAAATACTTGATTTTAAACTGACAAATTTTAATGATGCCCGCACTGCTCTTGACAGGATGAGCTGGGCTAAAAAGCTCAATGACTTCGACATGAACGTAGATTGTGGAAAAGATGCCTAACCAGTGATGGAGGGAATGTATGTGCCAGTACGTAACAAAATATCATTTGCAAACCCTTAGACAAAAAAGTCTGCTACCGATGTAAATTGCAGACAAGAAACTCGGAGCACAAACAGACATGATGTGGTAGATTACGAGAAGCTACAATATCGATAATTACTGTACAGAACATTGCAGTACTGGCCATTCCCTACAACTATCATCATCTGCAGAATATGGCATGATTTGACGGTAAGTGCGGTTGAATGGAACACAATACATACTTTTAGAGATACCTGATATGTATAATATGCGCTTCCCATCCAGGACTGACATGTTTTGTGCCTCCGTAGTTATAAAGCTTATATGAATTTTTTCATAGGTCATATGTTTGCAAGCACAATCCTTCCATATCAAGGTCTGTCACCCTCACCTACTATCGAAAGAGACCGTGAGAGGAATAAGTGCTCTGCAGCTGCCTGCATTCCTTTGCATCTCACACGCTTGTTCTCTGGTTTCAATATGTCTTTACTCCATACATCATCCCTTTCCCGGTTTGATTAACCCCTCTTGGCCTTTTGACGCCACTTAAAACATTTCCTACTAATCATATTCCATTCAGCACTGAATATTCTTTCCATATATTTATCAAACTCCCGTCGTAGATTTTTTTTTTTTTGCAATCAACTCCTCTCTTCATTAATTCAAATTAAGTCCTACAAGTTCACTCTCTTCCCCTGATTTCTCATTCGTACAGCCATAAAAAAACTAGAACTTTTACTATGCTCTCCCTGAAATCTCATGTCATACTCTCTATAAGAGACTGAATTTCAAAAATTAATCATCCTTACACTGAACGCCCCTTGACATAATCCACTTATCTCAACCTCTCACTCCTGGCTACACTTCCACATCCCAAGAGAGAGTTAAAGTTGTTGAAGAACCAGCTAAATCAATTACTTCATGAGTGTCCATTTCTGGTAAACGGAAAGACTTTGAATGATGTTTGTTACACATCTGACGCATGTCTTTGAATGACTGATCAGTACAGAGGGGAATCCAACCCTTCTCATTAAATAGATCCTACTTGCATAGTTGTGTCAGCTTACAGGTTACTTAGGCACCGAAGAGCATCCATGATAAACTTATATCCATAAGGTAGAGGGTTTTAACTTTAAGCCGTAAGTCAAACGCTCTTAAAGCAAGCAAAGTACACAACTTCAGAGAACCCTTAAAACAAGCCGATTACAACATGATGTATCTGTTCATTTGTACATGAAGCTTAACTGCGAGAGACTTGCTTCAGCATCTGCCTACATACTAATACATCATCTACATGCCGAACATACATCTACAATATATTCAGGACACAAGAGAAAAAAAGCTTCATCTACTACCGAACTTAACTCACACCGAAAATATAACCAAGACACAGTACCCAATGTCTGCTGATCCACATTTACAACGTAACATGGACGATAAGCAGTATCTACTTACATACCTATCTTGCATTTAGAACATATGCTAGGAGGAAAACCCTGCAACACCCTCCACTGACGAACCTGCACAGCTTCATTTCCTGACTGACCTTCTACCTTCAGCAGGCCTTTAGCTAGATCACCGGAGATGGGCGTGTAGTCATTTGCTGTCATCACCATTAGTCCACACGTCCACCACCTCTCTCTCTCTCTCTCCCTCTCTTTCTCCTCAAGAACCTACGACTCTGACTCACTGACCTCTCCCGTCATCCATGGCAATCCATGGTGACATTAAAATCAAAATATAAAGTTTTCCTTCGGTTTGCGTTTGCCTTCGTCCTAAGTTTTCAGTTATTCATTGTATGATCACACACACACACACACACACACACACACACACACACACACACACACACACACACATACATATATATTCCTATGAGTCCACGGGGAAAATGAAACACGATAAGTTCCCAAGTGCACTTTCGTGTGATAATCACATCATCAGGGAAGACACGAGAGAAATATATCAGTCAGTTGATATACAACGACGAGACATAGCTAGCTACGTCTCTTCGTTGTATATCTACCTCTATATTAAAAACAGCCCCATCTGCTAACATACGTTCTCTGGCTGCCATGTATAATGCACCGAAACCAGAGCCTACCATCCAAAACCAAGCCCCAGAGATCATTCCGTGGTCTCGCTTGATCGAATCATGTGCGATGGTTCAGCCCACAGACAGCACGTAGCCCACACATACCACATAGGTCTGGTACATTCTCTTCCATGCTATGTCCCTTACCCTCCTGAATGTTCAGGCCACAATACCTTGCTTAAAGTTTCTTTTGACTCCATTCTTTCATCTAATCCTCGGTCTCTGCCTACCCTATACTCCTACCAGTTTCGTCATATAAATCCTCTAAGGTAATCTCTCTTCACTCGTCCTCCCCACATATCCAAACCACTTCAGTATACCGTGGTCTCCCAATCAGTCTATGCTTACTACTACACTTTGATTTTGCATTTACATTCCTAAATCATTCAACTCACCTCACACCACATGAACGTCATCATGAACTTCTTTTACAACGCGTCTGCCCTCGGCTGTTGTTCTGCACTCAGCCCCGTAGCTGCTGATGCTGTGTATTCATATAATACTATCAATTTTCAAAATCACAAGACCCTTCCCTTGAATGTTTTTCTCCATTTGGTCAACATTCCTCGGAAATCCTTCTTAGAATACGCGGTTTGCGCCTCCGTCCCGTGCACGAACTTATGCGTTAGTGCATACGTATTTAAGATGCAGGATGTATATTCTATGAGATTTATAATCAAGTTATCATGATACAGTCCTGACAACAAACTCTTATGGAAAACTTCAAATGCAGAGGTTTATTCAGATGTATAGATGCCTCTCCTCCTCAAGACAGAGAGAGGTGCGAGAGGTACATAATGTAGTTACAGACAGCACCACAATCTTCCGTTGTCTTCCTTCGTCGACGTAAAGTAATCGTCAACGGCAGGATCTGATCTCCAGCTATTGTGAACCTCATGTCTCTTCAGTACGTTACGGGTCAGGCAGGTGTGGTTTCACAGCGGTCGTGCTGGCGGGATGGATCGTGGGGAGTCGGCTTGCTTTGCTATAAGAAATCATCTGATGCACGACATCACGACGACACCACACACTGGAATACATCAAGGACACCACCTACTGGTGTCTGGATTTGGAGTCTCAGGCATCAAGACGATGGAATTTATTCCTGCAGGATAGTGTATCCAGCCGTCGATTTAGTCCAGGATTATGAAGTATCACTAGATCATCGCTATTTACTAATAAGCAAAAAAAAAAAAAAAATAACAACAGACGAACAAAAACAAACCGACGTAATACTATAACATTACGACGATGGTTCCATCCACAAATTTTTCAATATTTGGTTCGATGATAAGCGTGGAAATGTTCACCCAAAGCCCTGGATTAACCATATCGCAGAGAAGGATTTTCTGTACCCAACTCTGAATTTACTTTATCTACCAAACGAAAATGCCCATCCCCCCTCTATCTCCCTCCCACCCATCTCCCTCCGGCAAAAATTCAATTTACGCAACCGTTCACGTGGTTCATAAATATGTAAAGAAGGAGAGTGGAAAGGAAGACCGAGAGAGTATATTTACAAGAGTCGACTGCAAAGGGCATTGCGAGGAATCATAGACTAGATACTGGAGGGGAAGGAATATGGAGATGAAAGGGGGTCTGTGGTGAGGTTAGCATCGCTAGATCTACTCCTGGCCCGGGCCTCTCGCTATGAACAGCGCTTCCTCAATTTTTCTGTCTGGTAATCGGGATACGAGTAATGGCAGGGAGATAAGAGGGAGTGTTTGTGCCAACGCAGATCTGAGGGTCTGCCCGATGCTGCAGGCGTCAGAGTGGAGGCAACATTTCCACCACACCACCGGTGCACATTGTGGTCCCCGCCGCCCGACGAGCCTCATTTTAACTTGCTCCCTCCATCAGGAGAGATTTCTTAAGAATTCCCAGAATGGAAGAATCGAACACAAGCGAGAATTCACCTTCCAATCGCTAAAGTACAAATCTTCATATGAAAAGAGAAAACTATATCAAAAGCATTTTCCACATAAAAAAGGGGATACTAAAAGATATTTTCAATCCTTGAGCACGACCACATGATGGTCTAGCCTTTGACCTTGCTTTTAAGGGCTAGGTCAGATGTCATGCTATCATATACAAAGCTCGTCCTAACGTATTCAAAAGCGTCCTACAATATCCTCAGAAAAAAGTAGATGAAGTAGGGGAGCACTGGCCCTCGTGAGGCATTATCATACCTCATACGAAACTATCTTTTCGTAAAAGGCGGATCTACAAGACTGCGTCATGTGTGTTGAGCCGCGGGCTCTCACACATCGACCCAAGAGGCACTGTTCTTGACCAGCGACTCATGATGGGCAAGTAACGTAAGTAAACCACAAGACATATCGATCCCTGCGTAAGCTTCCCTGTCCACAGCGGGAGACAGGCTTGATAAAGTGCAACTTGCTAGCAGCGTCAGAACCTGTACGGAGAGCGTCTCCTCCAAGATGTGGTATGAGGCAGCGCTTGCCTCCCGAAGCAAGAGTCTTCCCCGAGGCTGGGACTCGTCCCACACCCCAGCGAACAAAAGGACGCCGCTTTCTTTCCATTATGGCTAAAGGATGGCGCGTCACCTTTCATATGCCTCTACCAACAGCCTCAAGGCAATGTTATCTGACGCGGAAGCAGCCTTCTGCCAGTGAGGCTCAGCGATCACAGATGGTGGAGCAGGTTATAGACAATTACCATAGAAAATCATCTCTTTTAAGTGCCCCCAAGTCATCCACTATACGTCCGTTTATGTGAACACGTAACACCTACATTAACAAACATTACATAAAACATTTCACAGCATTGTACAACATTTCAGAAATACTAAACAATATTATGTAGAAAAGAGACTTGAAAGCAACATTCAATCTATAAACACTGTTGCAATGAATCTACACGAACGTGTGTATAGTTGTATGAACAAACTATGTAAGAAAGTCACCCCAGGTCTCAAGAATGTGATACACGAGTTGCTGGAGAACCACCGGTGCTCTCTGTGGATCTTTACTATTTGCTCCAAGAAAATAGTGTAGCTGAAGCAGAGTTCCGAGATTCACAATTTTACAGAGCCTTGATTTATAAGATTCTTCAAGATCCCTCTCAAGAACAAACCGTCTTTAAGGCTAACTGTTAATAGTATCATGGGTTAAGACTGCTGAAACTGATCACAGGATTATAATCAAGATGTAAGATAGGAGAAAAAAAAAAAGACCCCGTCCCGCACCGTTGCACTGCAAGGCGTGTTACACTGTAACCTAACTCTTGGCTTTTTACCCTCCTCAAAAGACAACCAGCACAAGTTTCGTTGCAGGTGATTCGGTGCTTCCGAGGGTCGATAGTTCACCCGCCACTCGAGATGAAAAAAGTTTAGGGCGTGTGACCAGGAGGGGAGTGCTGTGTGGCGTGACATCACGATATCCTGATATATTGACGGAAGTAATAGCCAGGCCAGAATTTTTCAGACTACAGTGGGTTCTGGATTGCGTCTGAACGGCATGTGATTTAAGAAGGATGGCACTAGCGGACTGTCGGATCATGGACTACATATACCGTGATACACACGTCATTCCCTCGGATACAGGTAAATCTCGGCTGCTTCAGATTCTGGTTGATAAAGCGTGGAGGCGCACTACGTCAGGAAAGGTCATGGCATTTGAAATGGTTATTAAACTAAGGAACTTTTCAAGAAAGTTATGGGGTGGTAAGTGAAGTATGGGCTAAGTTTTGGTGATTTACTCTCGGTACAGAATGAAATATACGACAAAATGGCAACTCAACGCAAGAAGGAGGAGGAGATACAGTGAAGAACCAAGTCTCAGTTCGTCGTGGTGACAGCGGCGCTGGGAAGTACCACTAAGGCGCCTATTGTATGTTGATCATAAAATCAAGAAAATCTCCATAAAAGCTGGAAACAAATGCTATAAAAAACAAGTCATAAGAGGCACTTGCGGTGATCAACGTCTCACCACGAGTTATACATTAGAAATTGAGGCTAATAAGCTCGTTGATTACAAAAAGAAAAAAACATAAGCCAGGCAATTTGTCTTTGACTTAAACAAACGAGTTATAAATCTGAGCTTTCCATCACTCACCACGCTTGAGTTATACCGCTTGCAATACAATAAGTTTCCCTAATTAATATGCAAATCTGTGTAATAACGCGCACCAGAATCTAATCAGCTCGTCACCTCTACCGTGAGGTTTACCTTGGATGCATGGGGGAGTTTCTACATGTATTGTCTGCAGTTGTCGTGGTAGCACACACACACACACACACACACACATACAGGATGATGGATACACTCTTGTAGTTGCAAGACACAAGTGAAACAAAAACAAGGACGAACAATGATAAAATCACGACGTTGGATGGGAAATATTTAAGATAAATGACTGAATTACAGAAACCTTAAGAAATAGAAATGATGTGACTTGTTCAGAAGGAAAATGATTACAACTTAAGAATTGCTTCACAGCCGAACGGAACTAGCGCGCGCGCGTGTATGTGTGTATGTGTGTGTGTGTGTGTGTGTGTATGTATAGTAAGGGGGAGGGGAATAAAAAGAAGATACAGCCGAAGGGAGAAATGAAGGTTGGAGGGAAGCATGAGGTAATGAGAGGGTGAGGAGAGGGCTTTTAGAGGGTGAGGTGCCGCTTGGCTCCAGAAGCTGATGTGAATGTTACCACCACCCGCCCACTTTCTCTCCTAAAACCCTCGCATGGTGGCATCACACACCACTGACACAGACACATATTCACCTGGAACCACTCGATTCTTCCCCTACACACACACACACACACACACACACACACACACACACACACACACACACTTACTTCCTTAAGAAAAGTTCTTCATCGGTTTTAGGATCATTTTTTGTGTATGGGGTCCACAATAAACCCGCTGCTGACAGCCGCACGAAAAAAAAATGAATCCTTTCACGTGAACCCGGGTCGTAGCACCTTACGAAAAACATCTTTACTTTATCACACAATTTCCTCTGCAAACTTCCCTTCTCTGTTCCTGTAGTGTCTATTATTTTTGTTTTATCATTCTCGCGGGCTTTTGCAGTTTCAAGGCTGCGCTGCACTCAGCGTCAGGGACGGGATGAACCACACTGAAGCGAGAAGTTCTTTGACAAGTACAGCTATACCCTGTTTCGTCAAAGTTACCTCGCCAAAGGTAACTTTTCACTCGCGGTGTAACCTCAAGCGGGCGGAATTCCACAAATCCCCTGATCTGGGTCATTCTTATATTTTTCACCAACGTAAAAAGTTTACACATGTCTTAGCGATAGATTAATCAAATCTATGGCTCCACAGTTCCGCTCTTGCCAATACCATACGAGCCATATGTACTCAACTGCACGGCTCATCCAAGCTACTGCCTCAGCAAACCGAGACGCACACAATTTTAAAAGAATTATCATTGACCCTTTTCCTTTTTCCAGGATCATGAGAAACTATTATTCTCATCTCCAAAGTACGATTCATTATATGAATCCCTAAAGCTGTACAGTTCCTCAAGGACTTGAGGCTCATAAAAATCTTAAAGGCTTATTACGTGGTAAGCACCACAGGAAATTTTCTCTAATGCTATATTAAGCTGTGAGACAGACTGAACTCCAAGACCTAGCCAAATTGTAGAACTTAGAGCACATGGAAGGTTCATTAACCTGTAAACTCCTTCGAATATTATATAAGGATTATCAAAGACTGTAAACATTAGCAAGTCCCAAAAAAATATAGTGAAAGTTATGAGACTCACTAATTGCTAGAACTCACCAAACTGCAAGACATCTCATTAGGAAGTTAAACTAAAGTATGAAAGTTGAAAAAATTTCGTGATCGAAGACGCCAACAATATGATCGAAGACACCAGCAATGCAATCGAAGACGTCAGCAATGTAATCGAAAAAGTCAGCAATATGTTCGAGAACGTTAGCAATGTAATCGAAGACGTCAGCAATATGTTCGAAGACATAAGCAACGTAATCGAAGACGTCATCAATATGTTCGAGGACGTCAGCAATAAGATCGAAGACGTCAGCAATGTGATCGAGGACCTCAGCAATGTGATCGAAGACTACAGCAATGTGATCGAAGACGTCAGCAATGTGATCGAAGACGCCAGCAATATGTTCGAAGGCGTCAGCAATGCACGAAGCTATAAAACTTACTCTAAAACAGGATGTAAAGCAAAGATTACGTTAAGCTCTTCAAGTAGCAAGACTTGCCAGATAATACTACTCATCAGGGCTGGATCTGGTCAAAATCTAGCTATGTGGCTGGAGAATGGACTTGCCTGATGAAATACAGCGGCGCACATCTTTGAGATTTATATTATAAAACCATACTTAACATGCCTGATCTGTTATATCGAACTGTATTATTATAAGCTTTCGTGATGCAGCAGCAAACAGCGTAAGGGTTCGAATCCTTGGCTGGGTTGTCGGCTCATCAAGCTGGTCATCCTCCCCTCGGAGGAAGTAGGTATGCTGGACATCATTAGGCAGTTAGTTGCCCGTTACACGCAAAAGAGAAATCAGTGTCATCAAAAGAAGGACTGCCGACCAAAAAGTAATCAAGCCCAGTGAAGCTGAGTGGACTGTGAACACACTCCGGCAAGGAAACAAAGTTTCCCTCTGTCAAAGCAATCTCTAGGGGTAGCATACCAAACACCTAGGAGGAGAGTTACGGCATGCGAGGATGATTCTTCGAAGATACGACTGATTATTCAGCCCTCATTATAGTTAAGGCAACTATGAACGTGAGACTACCAGGCTCAACAGGTCTAGCGTTAACTAATAACAGCAAAACGAAGCAGTCTTTTCAACACATGATACAAAGATACACAATTACTCTTTAAAACATGCTAGTTCCTCATTGCATCAGAGCCACCAAGAGATGCAGTCAACCTTTCCCTGACTGAGGTACCAACTACAGAACTTCTCGGGGATCGAAAACTACGTATAGGTCACCCTTCGATGGGTTACCTGCGCACCATTATTTAGGCAACCTTTCGTTCATACTCGTCATTTCCCGCGTTAGTAGGATAGCGTCAGGAACAGACGAAGCAAAGGCCTCATTCACCCCATCCGGTCTCTATTTGTCATACGTGATTCATCGAAATCACTCACAAACAGGCCCCATAAACATTATATGCCCTGGTTCAGTATATTGACAGCAAGGTCGCTCCCTGTATATCACTCGTCTCCAAATCAATTTATCCTCTTATTGCTGCACTTCTCTTGTACCCTTTCATTACTTTCTCAATCAACCCTCCTTAAACCATATTTTGTTCTCAAACATATCATTCCCAACACATCCATGCTCCGCACATTCTCCCTTATAGCTTATACCTTGCATCCATCAAGCAGATTTAGGACAATTAATCCTTCAAACACACCCACTTTCCTCCTCCCAGATGACCATTCTCACCACACATTCTTTGATGCTACTAGAACCATCGCGTATCATCCACCCTATGACTCACTTCCGCTTCCATGGTTACATTTTGCTGCCATGTCGACTCCTAGGTATCGAAATAACTTTACTTCCCCGAAATTTTCCCTATTCAATTTCACACTCCAACTAACCTGTCCGTCTGCACTGCTAAACCAATTAACTTTGCTTCTCTACACATTTTTCCTAGTTTTCTCTTCTCTCACAATCTCAGACACCAACTTCTACAATTTCTCACTCGAATCCGCCACCTGTGCTGTGTCAACAGCATACAACAAACGAAACTTTCCAGGAATTCACTCTCCTCACCTCACACGAGAAACAGTATATATATATATATATATATATATATATATATATATATATATATATATATATATATATATATTTTTTTTTTTTTTTTTTCTTTTTTTTTGCTTTGTCGCTGTCTCCCGCGTTTGCGAGGTAGCGCAAGGAAACAGACGAAAGAAATGGCCCAACCCACCCCCATACACATGTATATACATACGTCCACACACGCAAATATACATACCTACACAGCTTTCCATGGTTTACCCCAGACGCTTTACATGCCTTGATTCAATCCACTGACAGCACGTCAACCCCGGTATACCACATCGCTCCAATATATATACTGAGATGACGCTGAAACCAGAATATGCTACTATGATACTGGAGCGCACTTCACTTCCATCGAATCTTCTTTCTATCCATCATATCCATTACTCTGGCCAGAGATATCCTGTCGCTTCTCTGTCATGTTTCTTTCCAGTGCCCTTTTTTTTCCTCTCTTTTTTATTCAACAGAAAAAGTTTTCCATCTACTGTTCCATTTTCTGCTGCCTGTCTAAACAATGAAATAGAACATGTCAATCAGTATTCAGCGTATGTAGTGTGTCACTTCACATAACATGTTGTCGTGTGGGTACGGCAGATCCCCGCTTCCCGTGTGCCCATCACCAACCATGCCACCCACAGCAGCGAGCAATATACCGTGGTGGCAGGCTGCCGTTACTGCACCTTTACTGAACGCTAAACTGCATCTGTTGTCGCCCCAGTGCCGTTCATTTGTGACGTGCACGTTGTTATCTATCCCATCCGTGTGCTTTGTGTATGCTTACAAACATATATGTTTACTGGCAAGAAGTTTCAAACTTATGGCGCTTCCTCCTCCAAGTTTTGAACTATATTTCTGTCGTAATTCTTTTGTTTTTTGAAATTTCAATACTCACTGTTTTCACTTCTTTTACGCTCAGCTTGTTCCACTATCTCCTGCATCTTTCCCAACTCTTCTTTTGCAAAACTTCTTTTCTGTAGCTGATGGTCAGTTACGTCACCAAAGCCTTGAAAGCGTTTCAAGTTGTGGTCATGTCCCCTCTTGCCCTTCTCTCTCCTAAAGGAAGTGGGTCAGGAAATTTCTGTCCTCTATCTTATTTTGGTGAGGAGACTAAACCGGGGATGAATATTGTGATTTGGGTATGAAATCCCCTCCGGATATCTCTTGTGTCCACGTCCCTCAGGCCAAGTATCAAGACAGACGGATATATAAGTAATCTCTAATCTTTATTGCTCTTCGAACGTGGTTTTCTGATAGCAGACCTGGTACTATATGAACCATAAAGCCTTTACACGATGATTTTTGCCAATACGTTCTCTGTTAGTTCATTATCGAAATCTGGTGTCGTTTCACTGTGTCCCTATTTAGTAAGTGCATTTGTTCTGCACTGAATGTGCATTAGCCATACATCTGAACAGTGTCTGAACCTGCCAGGTCTCTTTATGGACGATTGCCTTCTTGAATATTCCTTACCTATGGTGTAAGTCAATTATCACCTCTGAATATAAACAGACATTACCAAAGTTCATTTGGTAGTTTGTTAAGATCGTCTTGGAACAACAGTGAGCTCTGAACGAAGTCCTTTCCCCGATCTGAATGCATCACTGACGTGCAGCCATTTGTTCTCTACCGAAAATGTAATCCCTGATATCACGGAATCTTCCTAGAGTTCTCTATCCTTGTGCACCACATGTCATTTTCCTTTCTCTTGTGTGTGAAACAGAAACGTAATCAAAACACACAGTTCACCCACGAACACATCTATTTCCAGTATTTTTGTTGCTCTGCCACTGAGGTCCAGATTTGTGGTACTCGACACTAGTCCTGTAAAACCAAGCTGCCTCCTATAGGCGAAGTTGCTCTCAGTCAGAAGTACATCTGCTTGTACCTTTATCAGTCTTTTCAGTTACTTACAAACCATACTTTTCAACCCAATCCACACTGAGTACACTGATTACGTAATGCAAGATACTATCCGAGACAAGCGCCTATCAGTCTCTTTCGTGTGTCTGCATTTTGTTTAATGACCTCATTGGTTTCCATGGTTTTCTTTCCATCCGTAGTCTAACAGTTCTAAGGGAGACGTGTACTCAACTGTGAATTTACTATGAAACTTCGAATCTAATTCCACACATTTATTCTTCCCCGTTTCAATGGCTTCTTCCTATTAGTTCCTAACCTAACCTAACGATACGCTACATTACATTTATGGAACAGTTCTAGGTTCTTCTTTTCCTTGTCTACTGCTGAATTCACAAACACTTTTATTTTCATTTGCGTTGCGCACAATATTTTCTAGCCTCGTTACTTCTCTTCGCCTTTTCTTATTCAAGCGGTCTCAGTCCTCGCTCTTGTTTTTATCTCAATAGTGATGTTTGCCTTTTCCTATCTTACTCTCACATTCCTTGCTTTATCGTATCTCAAACACTGCCTGGCTGCTGCAGCGTGTACATAATTTCAACTATATGTTCCTACTCTTTTCCTCAGCCTTTTGACATCTAATGTCCTATGTCGCTTCTTCCTCTCTGTCCTCCTCTCGCCTTCTACATCCACCTCCTGACCGACTCCTCTACTTTAAATATATGGAAATTGTTTCATACCCACATTGTGGCATTTCTTACCCCAGGTTATGCTTCGGAAGGTGGAGTGAACATACTTCACTACCATGTATCTTTCCTCAGCATGAGGAGTCCTCTCAGCTTCGCCCATTAAGACCTCACAAGCAACAAGTCGATTGTTTTTTTTCTCAGTGAGACATTGTAGCTCACGTTTTCTTTCTCAAAGCCGTTTTGTGTGAAACGAAGACCCAACCCAGCACAGCTTGCTGCGTCTGCACCTCTCCTTTTACAGAGCTTTGTCACATACTGGTACAGAAACTCTTTCTGAACACGCTCCAAAACCTCTGTTTGGGTAAGATCCTACTGTAATCGAACCCTCCTTAATAAAATCCCTTTCCATTAAACATAAGGGTCAGTTTTGCTGCCCTCAAAACGACCCTGGCTACATCAGAACTTTCAGGTGATTGCTTGGAGCCTTGCATATTCATACTTATCCCATAGCACTCTGTTCAGAGAAAGGTTTAGCAAACAGTATCCACTAGAACTTTGAAGTTTTCTTCTCTAGAAGGAACTCGAACCCTTCAATACATTCATAATTACCATTCTTACAAGTAAGCATCCTTTGGTAGGGAGAATACACGAGTCTGCCTCGTAGGTAAGATACTTTTGACAACATTTCTCATATAGGGTTTGGTATCCCGTGTACTGACTCTGAACTTCAGGTTTTTGGCATAGCCATTTGCAATTACAGCATCGGAGGTAAAGATTACCCTGCTCCTGCAACTGTATTTCTTGCCTGGCAGTTTGGTGCTCCAGCAACCATGGTGTTTGACTTCTATTTTCTCTCTTATTCTTATCATTGCCCAGAACCTTTTAAAATTCGTCCCACCACTCCTCTTTGTTTATGTGCCAACGAGCTTGCTTATACGTGTGGGTGTGTTTATACATGTTCGCATGTAAACGTGTTTGCGTCTGTGTTTGCTTATTTAACTACATATTTTTGAATACCTGTTCGTACAGCACGGGGAGGGAGTTTTACATTCGTGGGGCCCTGCTCTAACTCTCTCGACCGTCAAGCAACTTTATAGGCTGCCAGCATTCGCAATTTCTCCCTGTGTGCCTTTGATTACTCTGTGTGTTACGGGGAGAATGCTTCACGCCCGTGTTCCACTGACTTATAACTCCTTGTATGTATCATATTACTCCTATGCGTGCACACACACACACACACACACACACACACAAACACACCAACCAGCCAGATTGCCATTTACCAACCAGCTCATGGGGAAGGATGAACACCTGGGCTGAATGTGGGGCGACTGCCATGTCAGGATTCGAGCCCATGCATGTCCGACCCACGGTTTGCCTGTAATGACATGGTCAGTATGGCTAACCACTACACCATGGAAGCTCGTGTGTGTGTGTGTGTGTGTGTGTGTGTGTCCGGGGAGATATATTTACACTTTGCATTGGTCTCTTAATCTTGTATGTAAATCCGGTCTTTGCTACTATGCGTGTATACACACCTCTCAGCCTATGTCAGGCACCCACTTCTCGACCAGCACCGAATGGACGATGAACACCTGGGTTTGGTGTGGGTCGACCACCGCGCCCAGGATTCGAATCCATGGAACTCCGAATTCGCATTTCCCGCAAGCATCTTTGATATGACACAAACCAGCCATTCATTCTGTCGCCTCACTTTGCCATTCGGGGGCATGATGTGTGCGCACGAACATCTGATATGTAAGGTAAGAACGGCAGAGGCGATCAACACCTAACAAGAAAGACCCACGTTTAGTAAATCCGAAAACGTCTGTGAATCATCGTGGGTTTTAGTTGGTAGGGAACCTTTACCTTCTATTAGGGTTCTTCTTTATCTTTTGCTTTAGCGGTCTGGTAGTAAAGCTATCATCTCATACTTTTCTATGAGGATAGTTCTAATATTTCATTATATTTTCTTTTCTAATTCGGGTCATGACTGATTCTAAATTTGTACACGAGAGTTTTAACTATTTTCTTATTCTTAAGCAATTTATGTTAATAACTCAACGGCTGCTGCATTACTCATCCACAATTATTGATTTGTTCATCTTGTAATTTTTTTTTTTTTGTTCAGTTCTAGACCCGATGATGAAAACAGAATTCTCGAAACACATTAGTGTGTTTACACCTAGAGTTAGAATGTATCTCCGGTGAGGCTGAATCATAGTCAGTGGACGGTTGGGAGTATAGGTTCGTCGAGGACCTTATCGCTTCAAAGGAGTCTATCATTTCCCTACACCTGTGTGGAATGCAGCCTCAAAGTTGCAAGAACCTCTAGACAAGGGTCCTTGGGTTGTATAACAATCATAAGGTGTGTGTGTATGTGTGTGGAGTCACTATCTACTACATCTTCAGAGCTTACTACATATACCCCTATGCATTTGTATGATCACAAACAACTAAATCGCAAGTATCTCCACATGGGTGCAGCCTCAACTAAATATCTCCTCTGCATCTCCACAGCATTCACCACCTCAGACGTCTTCTTGGCCACCAACATTTGTGCTTTGTGCATCAGTTTGATTATTACCATTTGCCTTCCATGCATCTCCATGATCCCCACCAACTATATCCTATAAGCTATATGGCCGCTACTCCTGGACCTCATCCAGTCACCACCACAATCTCCAGTCCATAAATACACTTTCCCCTCCTCACCCTTCCCCCATCATTCTCACCACTACCTTCTCTACCTATCATTCCCTTCAGTTTGTCGTTGTAGCTTCCAAAATCCCTTATTCACTCTGTTCCTAGCCAATCGTGATCAGCTGCTGGGACGCATTCAAAGCTGGTGAGTCTCAGGAGAGTGGGCCGTCCCTCACATAACCAACAGGAAGACTAGAGATTTCTTTCTTTGTAGATAAAATGTTAAAGACGTTTATAATTGGTGGTAATGATGATGAAAATGATGGCGCATAGTCAAGGAAAGTATGAATACCAGTGCTTGAGTAATCGGACGTCCATTTCGTTCTGAATGACCACGACTCACAACACACTTGTGGAAGTATGTTCCCTGTTGCGGGTGGCTGAGACGAGCAAAGGAGCACCAATCCGTCTCCCTCCCCGCTTGTTTGTCTCGTCTTCTCGGTATTGATTTCCGGAAATGTCATTAGCGGAGTGTCTGCGGGAGTAATTCCCTGGGCTCGCTACTGCCTTCCTCTGGCCAGCCTCGTACTACGGTGGGCGATGACAACACTCCGTCATCTGGGGCGGAGGCCACCACCACTAACTAGACAGAGATCAGGTAAATGAACGTTGCACTGAGGTTCCACATCATCATGAGGTTGTGAAGCTGCAATGGCCTCCCTGATGCTGTTACACCGATATAATCTTAAGAACTATGGACTATTTTCCTATTGCTGTAGCATTCATGATCAAATAATTTAGTCATGTGGTGACTAAGTTCATTGTGATATTCACTGTAGGTAGCGCCCCTAAATTAGTCACACTACATCCCAGCTTCCTTCAACAGTCGATGCTTTCAAGCTTTCCAGGATGAACTTACGCTGTTCCCAGGTGCGAACCCTGACACTCAACCACACTGAGCAACAGCCTTGTAACCACATGACTTCATCATACTACACTGTTCAAAAACATTACCACCAAATGGCCTCATCATACAACACTGTACTGTAACGTTACCATCTGATGACATCATACAACAACGTACCGAACCTTACCACCAGATGACCTCATCGTACAACACTATACTATGACGTTACCACCTGATGACATCATACAACAACGTACCAACAGATGACCTCATCATACAACAGTACCTGACACCACTGTATTCTTACCAAGAAGTGACGTCAACACCTGATACCACTATGATCTTGCCGGTTAGTGTTACCACACGGCACTACCACAATCATGCCAGCTGACACTACCATAATGATGCCAGCTGGTGTTGTGTCCACATGCCAACGCCTCAGTGCTTGGTAACACCTGGCGTACTGATGGTGTTGATGAACCTGGAAAGTGGTGGAGTTCTTGCGTGATCGTCTACGTGATGTAGAACTCTCCTGAGTGTCTTATGTGATAAGATTTCTCTCTCTCTCTCTCTCTCTCTCTCTCTCTCTCTCTCTCTCTCTCTCTCTCTCTCTCTACGTCTAGTGTGATGTAGATCTCTCACGAGTGTCCTGTGTGGTGGTTATCTTTCCCGGATGTCCAAGATAATGGATTACCCGGGCGTCCTATGTGATGGAGAGCTGACCCACACTTCTCCAACATGTTTACAAACGGACGCTCTGGCCACACGAACAAAATAGTACAGCTGATACTTTTTGCCATTTGATAATTGGGTTGAATAAAGATAACAATAAACGACAGCTAGGAGATTCTAAAATAGTCCTCATGCATACTGTTAAGCATAATGCATGATGACATGAAACACTCGTACATCAAGTACGAGAAAGAAGCCCGAAAATTCCGTAAGACCCAAAAAGAACAACAGTAGAACCCAAAATTAATAATCGGTGGCTAATGGACTGTTTGGAATGGTTCAGACGGACACCTAGGTATAAAACTCCTTTCATGCTCTTGATTATCAATTCAAAGAAGTCTCCTTTATGGACATGCTATGAAATGCTAATATATATATATATATATATATATATATATATATATATATATATATATATATATATATATATATATATATATGAGGTAAAGCTGAAAAGCTGGAGGTAATTCCCGTATTTACAACTTTTCGAGCGTGATTGGGTAGTTATTTACAACAATGGGGCTGTTAGTGATCAGCCTCAACTGCACCAGTCAATCTGTAATTACTGCAATTCCCAGTACAGTAGGGTGGACCTGGTACATACACTCTCCAAAACATCACTTACCCCGGCTCCTCCCCTTGATGTAACAACTGCATAATCATTGTGTGTGTGTGTTTGTGTGTGTGTGTGTGTGTGTGTGTGTAAGCTGAGGTAGGGAAAACCAACTCAGTGCTCTAATGAGGGTCATTTCGATAATATATATATATATATATATATATATATATATATATATATATATATATATATATATATATATATATATATACATATATATATATATATATATATATATATATATATATATATATATATATATATACATATATATATATATATATATATATATATATATATATATATATATATATATATATATATATATTTTTTTTTTTTTTTTTTTTTTCAAACTATTCGCCATTTCCCGTATTAGCGAGGTAGCGTTAAGAACAGAGGACTGGGCCTTTTTCGGAATATCCTCACCTGGCCCCCTCTGTTCCTTCTTTTGGAAAATTAAAAAAAAACGAGAGGGGAGGATTTCCAGCCCCCCCCCCCCCCCCCCCCCCCCGCTCCCTCCCCTTTTAGTCGCCTTCTACGACACGCAGGGAATACGTGGGAAGTATTCTTAATTCCCTATCCCCAGGGATATATATATATATATATATATATAACTGGAGATAGGGGAGAAAGAATACTTCCCACGCATTCCTCAAGTGTCGTAGAAGGCGACTAAAGGGGACGGGAACGGGGGGCTGGAAACCCTCCCCTCCTTGTATTTTAACTTTCTAAAAGAGGAAACAGAAGGAGTCACGCGGGGAGTGCTCATCCTCCTCGAAGGCTCAGAATGGGGTGTCTAAATGTGTGTGGATGTAACCAAGATAAGAAAAAAGGAGAGACAGGTAGTATATTTGAGGAAAGGAACCTGGATCTTCTGGCTCTAAGTGAAACGAAGCTCAAGGGTAAAGGGGAAGAGTGGTTTAGGAATGTCTTGGGAGTAAAGTCAGGGGTTAGTGAGAGGACAAGAGCAAGGGAAGGAGTAGCACTACTCCTGAAACAGGTGTGATGGGAGTATGTGCTAGAGTGTAAGAAAGTAAATTCTAGATTGGTAAGGGTAAAACTGAAAGTTAATGGAGAGAGATGGGTGATTATTGGTGCATATGCACCTGGGCATGAGAAGAAAGATCATGAGGCGCAAGTGTTTTGGGAGCAGCTGAGTGAGTGTGTTAGTAGTTTTGATGCATGACACCGGGTTATAGTGATGGGTGATTTGAATGCAAAGGTGAGTAATGTGGTAGTTTAGGGAATAATTGGTGTACATAGGGTGTTCAGTGTTGTAAATGGAAATGGTGAAGAGCTTGTATATTTATGTGCTGAAAAAGGACTGGTGATTGGGAATACCTGGTTTAAAAAGAGAGATACACATAAGTATACGTATGTAAGTAGGAGAGATGGCCAGAGAGCGCTATATATTGGATTACGTGTTAATTGATAGGCGCGCGAAAGAGAGACTTTTGGATGTTAATGTGCTGAGAGGTGCAACTGAGGGATGTCTAATCATTATTTTGTGGAGGCGAAGGTGAAGATTTGTAGAGGTTTTCAGGAAAGAAGAGAGAATGTTAGGGTGAAAAGAGTGGTGAAAGTAAGTGACCTTGGGAAGGAGACTTGTGTGAGGAAATACCAGGAGAGACTGAGTACAGAATGGAAAAAAGTTAGAACTAAGGACGTAAGGGGAGTGGGGGAGGAATGGAATGTATTTAGACAAGCAGTGATGGCCTGCGCAAAAGATGCTTACGGCATGAGAAACGTGGGAGGTGGGCAGATTAGAAAGGGTAGTGATTGGTGGGATGAAGAAGTAAGATTATTAGTGAAGGAGAAGAGAGAGGCATTTGGACGATTTTTCCAGAGAAAATGCAAATGAGTGGGAGATGTATAAAAGAAAGAGGCAGGAGGTCAAGAGAAAGGTGCAGGAGGTGAAAAAGAGGGCAAATGAGAGTTGGGGTGAGAGAGTATCATTAGATTTTAGGGAGAATAAAAAGATGTTTTGGAAGGAGGTAAATAAAGTGCGTAAGACAAGGGAACAAATGGGAACTTCAGTGAAGGGGGCTAATGGGGAGGTGATAACAAGTAATGGTGATGTGAGAAGGAGATGGAGTGAGTATTTTGAAGGTTTGTTGATTGTGTTTGATGATAGAGTGGCAGATATACGGTGTTTTGGTCGAGGTGGTGTGCAAAGTGAGAGGGTTAGGGAAAATGATTTGGTAAACAGAGAAGAGGTAGTAAAAGCTTTGCGGAAGATGAAAGCCGGCAAGGTAGCGGGTTTGGATGGTACTGCAGCAGAATTTTTTAAAAAAGGGAGTGGCTGTATTGTTGACTGGTTGTTAAGGTTATTTGATGTATGTATGTCTCATGGTGAGGTGCCTGAGGATTGGCGGAATTCTTGCATAGTGCCATTGTCCAAAGGCAAAGGGGATAAGAGTGAATGCTCAAATTACAGAGGTATAAGTTTGTTGAGTATTACTGGGAAATTATATGAGAGGGTATTGATTGAGAGGGTGAAGGTATGTACAGAGCATCAGACTGGGGAAGAGCAGTGTGGTTTCAGAAGTGGTAGAGGATGTGTGGATCAGGTGTTTGCTTTGAAGAATGTATGTGAGAAAAACTTAGAAAAACAAATGGATTTGTATGTAGCATTTATGAATCTGGAGAAGGCATATGATAGAGTTCATAGAGATGCTCTGTGGAAGGTATTAAGATTATATGGTGTGGGAGGCAAGTCGTTAGAAGCAGTGAAAAGTTTTTATCGAGGATGTAAGGCATGTGTGCGCGTAGGAAGAGAGGGAAAGTGATTGGTTCTCAGTGGATGTAGGTTTGCGGCAGGGGTGTGTGATGTCTCCATGGTTGTTTAACTTGTTTATGGATGGGGTTGTTAGGGAGGTGAATGCAAGAGTTTTGGAAACAGCAGAAGCTGGTGACTGAGTTTGGTAAAGTGTGTGAAAGAAGAAAGCTGAGAGTAAATGTGAATAAGAGCAAGGTTACTGGGTACAGTAGGGTTGAGGCACAAGTCAATCGGGAGGTAAGTTTGAATGGAGAAAAACTGGAGAAGTAAAGTGTTTTAGATATCTGGGAGTGGATTTGGCAGCGGATGGAACCATGGAAGCGGAAGTGAATCATAGGGTGGGGGAGGGGGCGAAAGTTCTGGGAGCGTTGAAGAATGTGTGGAAGTCGAGAACATTATCTCGGAAAGCAAAAATGGGCAAGTTTGAAGGAATAGTGGTTCCAACAATGTTATATGGTTGCGAGGCGTGGGCTATGGATAGAGTTGTGCGGAGGAGAGTGGATGTGCTGGAAATGAGATGTTTGAGGACAATATGTGGTGTGAGATGGTTTGATCAAATAAGAATAGGGTAAGAGAGATGTGTGGTAATAAAAAGAGTGTGGTTGAGAGAGCAGAAGAGGGTGTTTTGAAATGGTTTGGTCACATAGAGAGAATGAGTGAGGAAAGATTGACCACGAGGATATATGTGTCAGAGGTGGAGGTGGAAAGATGGAGTGAAAAAGATTTTGAGTGTTCGGGGCCCTGAACATGCAGGAGGGTGAAAGGCGTGCAAGGAATAGAGTGAATTGGAACTATGTGGTATACCGGGGTCGACGTGCTGTCAATGGATTGAACCAGGGCATGTGAAGCGTCTGGGGTAAACTATGGAAAGTTCTGTGGGGCCTGGATATGGAAAGGGAGCTGTGGTTTCGGTGCATTATTACATGACAGCTTGAGACTGAATGTGAACGAATGTGGCCTTTGTTGTCTTTTCCTAACGCTACCTCACGCACATGAGGGGGGAGGGGGAGGTTGTTATTTCATGTGTGGTGGGGTGGCGATGGGAATGAATAAAGGCAGACAGTATGAATTATGTACATGTGTATATATGTATATATCTGTGTGTGTATATATATATATATATACATGTGTATGTGGGTGGGTTGGGCCATTTCTACCTCGCTAACGCGGGAGACAGCGACAAAGCAAAATAAAATAAAGTATATATATATATATATATATATATATATGTATATATATATATATATATATATATATATATATATATATATATATATATATATACATATATATATACCCTAGCAGGTACCCAATTCATCAACTAGCCCTAAGGTGAGGATAAACAGCTGGATTCGAAGCTGACATATGCCTAGTTAGAAAACAGATCACATTCCTGCACCACAGCTTCATTAACTGTATTACAGTGAAGTCCAGGAGCTATTGCCTTGTGCAGCACCCGAAGCCTACGTTATGACGATCGAGATTTCCACCACATGGAAGTCACCGAGGAACTCAAGTCACCGGCAACGTACATACCTATACGTACCCTTACCTTCTATGTGCCCCACTGGAAGTGTACACTGCCACTCCACTCTACACTTACAGTATTGGTAAAACGCCCTAACGATCTTGTCCTGCAGACCTATGATAACACGACATAGGTGGCCTCCATGGGTTGAATGTCACGATAGACATTCTGTGGTGCAACGAAAACTCGTGAGAACTTCGGTATGTGTATAAAGCAATGTAAGAGATGATTCAGTAATGTACAGGACAGACCGTGGCTAATTAATGCGCAGGCAACGACTAAAGCACAAGCCCGTCTCATACTGGCATAGGTGAATTCAGTCTTAAATGGTTACCATAAACGCGGGAATTTCTATACATAGTACAGAAAAACAATATATATTTCCGTGGGAAAACGGATTTACACAAATCTGCAGGGAAAGGACTTCCAAAATCTCACTTAGTGGACACAGAACTTCCCTAACAACAACTTCCACTGGAAAAACACGAGCTTTTGCAACCACTAACTTTGTTTTTTATTCTGGTGCCGCAGCTCATGTTCGTCTGTTACACTCACACATTATGGAAATATATCTATATGTGCTAACGTGTGTGTGTGTGTATGTGTGTGTGTTTAATTGGGGGGGTTGTTTGTTTGTGCTTGTTTGGGGGGTTGGTTTGTTTGTTTGTGTGTGTGTGTGTTCTTCATTCTTGTGGCTATATCTCTGCGTGTGTGTAATCACCTATTTGCGGATACCTCTCGATGTGCAAGAGGAGAGGGTTTTATAACCACTCGTGGGGCCACCTCTCACAACCATCCTATAATATCTAATCCTTCAGCAGAACTGTTCCCATTACTTCTCTGTTTGTTACATGTGTCCACGACGTTCTACATAAATTCATTTTTTCCAATTTTGCCGCTGCTTTTGCTTCGCTGCAGCGTCCAGATTAACGTTTCCTTCATTTCAAAGACAAGGCTCACTAACCACATCATCCAATCAGTGTAGTAGCAAAAAAGTTTTAACCTCGTTCCTCACGTTCTCCTGGTCATCTGATCTTGGAAGGCCTAGAGTTGCCATTTCTCACTCAAGCTCTGCTCTCTCACCGAGATATTATCATAATTCATAGACATTTTCATGGGCTCAATCTTATAACCATAGACATGTATGGCGAAATATGTGGGTATGACTGCTATCATTTCACCTGCATCCCCATCATTCATAGAATATGAATATCACTTTGTTCATTACACGTCCTGTGTGCAGGCATCTATTGAATTCTTTTCATAAACGTGTCTTCGTACAGAAAGATGGCAAGCCATTGAAGCTTACCTACAATCCTCACTCGTATACAACACTTTTCACATTCACTGGCGTGGGTCACTGACCCTCTGAGACTCACTAACTCTCATCTTTCCTTGCATTACAACCCGAGACCATACTTGTCATCACAAAGATATTCGCAGAATTTTTCATATCAGAACTTTTCAAACCTTCCACTCATGTGCCATTTCTTCATAGACCGCGTGCATACAGACAATAAAGGTATGTATGTTACCTATGATGCGTAACATATCACCAAATTCTCTGCCTCCAGTTTATATAAAATCATCTTTTGAATATGTGGCAACAAAACAGGGTATAACCATCAGATCAAACTACTAAAAAAAAGCTGCTCTTCTAGAATCTCAGAAAACTGTTAACTGTCAAATGACTTCCTGAAACATACACATTTTGGAAATCACCGAAATTTCTAGAAAAGACTGGAGCAGACTAGTAAATGACCTTGACCTATCTAAGGCTCATGGTCCTGAGTGAGCCTCACCACAAATATTGAAGAAGTGCGCAGACGTGTTTGTTGACCGCCTGAATTATTGTAACTGGGCCTATGACTCTATCATTAAAAGATTGATTATTTCTGTTCCCTACGGGTCTTCAGATCGCAAACTTTGTCTGGGAGAACTCAATGCTGTTCATTTAGCAGGTGTTACAAATGCTTTCCGTAGGATCAGTATTACTTTTCTGACTGGGATGCCTTCAGTTGTGCTGATCGCATAGCGGAGGTCATCTTAGCCGGAACTGAGACCCACGTCCCCTCTTCTACTAAACCTGTATCCCCGTAATCATGGTTTGATCGCTTTTGCTCTGATGCTTTTCGCATTAGGGATAAGGAATATTTGACCGGGAAACTTTATCCTTCTCCTGAGGCTCATTCCATCTTCATTTCGGAATAGAATCCCTGCAGAGCGTAGACTCGAGCAAGTTTACATGAAAATGTGTGTTAACTTGACATTCTTCTGAGCTGATCAATCTTTCTGGTACTTAACCAAACACACCTCCAACAACTTCTGAGACTCATCCTTTCCAGACCAACTTCCCCTTCTGATAAATCCACTCATTTCAGCAGAGAATTTTCCTCTAACTCTGCTTTGGATGATGATTCAGCATCTAACCCTCCCGCCTCCACCTCCTACTAAACCTATGCCCTCTCCCACTTCTCCCTTGGCAACGTTGTCCGAGTTCTGTCCAAGCTACAGGTAGATTAAGCGTATGGATTGGTAAGCATACTTCCTTGTGACTCAAAGAAGTGTACCTCTATCTCAGCTCCGATCCTTGTTCGCCTGCTCGGTTTTTGACTAAAAATCTACACGTTTCCTTCTCCTTGGGTGAATGATTTGGCTCAGCCCATCTGGAAGGAGACAGACTGTTCTAACCCTTCAGACTACTGGCTTATTGTTCTCACTTCCGCAAATTTGAGAGTCTGCGAAACTCTCCTTAACTCTCACTTTCTTCAGCACTTAAGAGTCTCATTTCCTTTTTTCAGATCATCTAAATGTCTTCCATGAAAAAAAAGTATATCTATGATCTTTCCTATGTGTACCATATCATCTCCTCTCAGGATTTTACTATAAACGTCCTTTAGCTTTCTGTTTGTGTCTCTTTCTCTAATGCATGGATCTATTTCCAATTTTACCATAGTGGTAGCCGATGATGAAGCAACATCATCTTATTACCTTTACAACAGAAGTGTCTAAGCATTCCTTCCTAACGTCTATCCTCTTCCTTATCTTCATAAATGATGAATATTCTTCACCGTCTAACCCTATTCATTCTTGCGCCAAAAATTTCATTCTGCATACTTCAGTACTCTTGCCCCGCTCCCTTCATTGGTACTCGATCTTCTCACACTGAACAATCTAACTATACATAATCGCAGAATGGGAAACAGTAACTTTGTTTAGTCTAGAAGTACAAAAAAACGCCATTTCGATTTATGCATCTATCGTTCATCTAAATCTCCCTCATTTTCCCGCTATCCAAATTCGAAACATCGCAATTCAACCCTGAAGCAACATTATCGTGCTGGGCATAATCATATGCTCCACTATGTCCTCCAAAACCCACATGCATAACAAACGTGGTAAAACCAACTTCCCAGAAGCTAGGGTGCGGTGTAGGTGCTGTAATTACCTTTCCTGGGAGCAGCTTTCTTCTGCGGAGGCCTCGTTTCCCCAAGCATGTACCACTGTTTGCACTTAAGGAGTGGCACACTTTATTCGTGAGGAATAAAAATCAGTCTTCCTGATTAACTCTCCTAGAGAAATTTCTTCAAATATCCCTTTCAGTCCGCTGTTGTGTTGCTTTCTTTTCCATATGCTCTATAAACTTTAAATTTTGGCCACTGCTCTCATGAGCTGTCTTCACATGTCCTAAGCACTGAGACACGAGCCTGCGACACACGACTGACTGCTATTTCCGAGAGTTTGTGAGCGACAACCTGTTAAACAAGAGTTGACCATCATGATTCGTCCTCCTTCCCTCGAACAGCGAAGCTGTGGAGTTCCTTTCCATCGTCTTTCCCGCTTCCTATGACCCTCCCATCTGTTAGCTTCAGGTTTACAAACACCTCAGAGACTCATATTAATCCTTGTTCTATTTTCATCTTATTTCTCCGTACACCTTTTATTTCACCTGTCATTCGAGTTGGCCATAATTGGAGCATGTTTTTTCCTATCCTATGCTAATCACTAGAAAAAGAATATAAAATATGAATACAGGCAGGGGAGCGGGCAAAAAACACTGGGAAATACAGGGAAGGTAGGCAATATTCATATGAAACAAAAGGACAGAGAGGAATAACACGGATGCGTCGGGAAACACACTTCGTGTTCAGGTGCGACGGCCACGAAACCCGAACACATCCCTGTGTTGAGGGTGTTTGGCTTGAGAGAGATACTATGATGGCTATCTGGTAACTTGACGAACGAAAGAACGGGAAAGTATTCGCAGATCTTATGACTTGAAACTGGGACAACATGATCGTCTCTAGGAAGAGGCACGAGCTACGGAAAGGAGTGGCAGGGTTTCCTTGAAACTGCCTGAACCATGTTTCAAAATTAGATTTTGTTGAGCTCTTCAGCAACACGGTCGTCATATTTCGTTCCTGCGAGCATCTGTTGTCAGTTTGTATAGAACTTTCATCCTCAGTCATCTGGTCTCTAATTACGTACACCTTAAAACTGATAATAAAAAAGGGAGAGGAGATGATATAAGACTGAATATTTACCCTACTAAGAATGATGGCTACCTCACAATAAAGTAATATTAAACTTAACAAGGTTACCAGAACAAAAATAACTCGCTACTGAGAACTGGCAATACGTAATTTCCAGAGCAGCCTGTCGCTCCTGTGTTTGCTAAGCAAATGAAATCACAATCATATAATTTTCTGAAATTTAAAGAAACAATGAAAAATCGTAATAACAGCTATGTCGAATGAAGAATGAGAGACTGTCACCAGATTTGGCAAAACTATCATGGGAAATGTCTGCCTTACATTCAGATCTATATACATTTACCATCGTCACAATCAGACCCACGACGCAGCCCTTACGTGAGACAGACACCACCTGCCAAGGGAATTACTTAGCAGGTGCACCATTACTTCTGTCTCCAACCACACACGGAATAACGTCAATGGATCGGAAAATCTGGATATGACGAAGGTGGAGGAGAGAGAGAGAGAGAGAGAGAGAGAGAGGTATCTAGTTAAAACGTGATGAGATGGTCAGATCACACTCGGCTGAGGCGTTGCATGATCTCGGTAGTTGTAGCCTGATGATAGATGGCCGGCAGCAGTGTAAACTTCCGCCTCACTGAGCCATATGTTCACGTGGATCACACATCAAAACTGGGTGGTCAACGATATGGAATGGCATACGGTAGGGATAATAATGTCAAGGAATTCGTATCCTGTAGATCAACACTGTGGTGCTGACCGTGAACGAAACGAGGCCAGCCAGAATGAAGGTTCAGCCAGTGATGCGCAATTACACAGTCCTCGACTACCAGTATCTTCGTCTAAAAATGTCTTCATCAGGTAGTGAATGCGTCGCTCAGTCAAACAATTCAGGACCTGTAACATTAGAGAAGACTGCAGTTATTAAGCATAGGTCGTTTTTGAGTTATGAGTGCGTTAAATCTGGAAGTGTACGCCGGTGAATTTAAGGGACGTTGAAGCCCATGATTTAGTAAGTCTAAATCAGCACTATTGCCGGTCAATAAATCTAAAACAAAACGACTTAAAAGGAAGTCTGAAGTCAGATTTATGAGGCAGTAAATCTCGCCATGAAGTGTTCGGATCAGAAGTGTCGACTCGAGAGCTCCACGAGTTAGATATATGCCAGACCAAAAGGCGTGGTTATGAAAAGTGCTCGAGCCAACGTGTTCATCAGCCACGAAGCCCGATTCATTAACTCGAATGTATACTTTTTCGAATCGAGTTAATAAGCTAATCAATTAAACCCGAATTGTCGGTGAAATGATGAGATACTACAAGTTAATAAGACGGTAGGGTATTAATAATCCTAATCAGTTAATCACTGACAGGCTCTAAATTGACGATATTGGTGAACTGGGGAGGGAAAGGGTACAGGCGAGAAGAACGAGTCGAGGGAACGAGGCAAAAAGACCCCTGTACTTCGTGGTAAGGCGGGTGAGAGAGAGTAAAGGATTGTGCTACGTGGAGAGGGAGTTACCTACGTTGAGTTCTGGGTAACCGTGTGGGGGATGGCGGTGCATAGAGTCACCAGCTGGGTATTATTGGGAAACTAGTACGGTGCTGCAGCATCTGCAGAGGCAAGTCCTAAGTTTTGGGGAAAAGGGTGAGGGAAAGCGTCGAGTGGAAAAACGGGCATTTAAGTTAGACTACGGGAAAAGTGGGTCTGGGACAGCTGTAGAGTTGGGAACTAAAGTAAGCGTCTGGAGAAAAGTTACGCAACTTTGGCAAGTGATCAACGTAAGTAGCAGTGACGCGAGGGGCAAGTGTGTGTGTATGTGTGTGTGTGTGTGTGTGTGTGTGTGTGTGTGTGGGTATGTGTGTGTGTGGGTATGTGTGTGTGTGTGGTGTGTGTGTGTGTGGTGTGTGTGTGTGTGGTGTGTGTGTGTGTGGTGTGTGTGTGTGTGGTGTGTGTGTGTGTGTGTGGTGTGTGTGTGTGGGTGTGTGTGTGTGTGTGTGATGGTCTTGAGCAAGGGCAGAGTACGGGCAGGGGACCAGGCTGGGATCTGAGGTAAGCCTTTAGAATTTCTGTTTTCTCTTTGTTATGGGAAGCTGGTACTTGACAAAAGCGTGTGGGAGCTCCTGGGTCCTGATGAATAAATGACTAGACGCGACCAGCCGCGCCGCTAACCCAGTAACATTCCCACCTTATGCCTTACAGCACTCTCTCTCTCTCTCTCTCTCTCTCTCTCTCTCTCTCTCTCTCTCTCTCTCTCTCTCTCTCTCTCTCCTCTCTTCTCTCTCTCTCTCTCTCTGTAGGTAGGTGGTGGTCGTCAGCCACTGACTAGTGAGGTATACTACCGATGTAACCTGCCTGGGTATAGGAGAGAGTTGCTCAGTAGGCCAACACTTCATTCGCTGTCAAGTTTCACTCCCTTAGCCCAGGTAACTTGACTTTTCTTATCCTCTCACCCACACGCGGGTTGCTGGCTTTCAGCCCACAAACTTACGAACTCTGCCACTCACACACGACAACCCGCAACTTACACCACTTGTTTGGTCTTCGTAACGCTAGACTGCGGTGAGCACTATAGCCATACCTTTAGACCACGTCTCGTCGCAAGTACTCGCGAGTACCAAGTGCTCTCTCTCTCTCTCTCTCTCTCTCTCTCTCTCTCTCTCTCTCTCTCTCTCTCTCTCTCTCTCTCTCTCTCTCTCTCGAGTACATCCACCTTTAACACATACTGCTCTTTTCAACACAATACACCACCGTCAAAGCGACATCTTCATCTACTTCGCCTGAATACAGAGAGGACACCTCCACTATGTGGTACCCAACTTGCAACTGTTCTACTGAATACCTCAGTTAAATGGTACCGTTACCTGCCTTAACTGTATGAAGCACAACTCTTAGGTGACAACATACTTTATATAGTGCAACCACATTAACTGGCATCTTTCTGAGCTCTAAAGGACATCTCTACCTGCTTTCTCTCAATAATGCACGCCTTAACTATATGATTTCCTCAACATCTATTTACTGTACAAGTTATACCTCCGTTAAATGGTAGCATTATCTGTTTTACCTGTACAGAACTCCGTTAAATGGTAAAATTCATTAGTTATTTTACCTGTATGTGTTATATCACCGCTGAATGATATCGTCTGCTGTTTTACCTGTATATACCTCCATTAATTTGTACCGTTTGCTGCTTTACCTGTACACGGACAACCTCCGTAAAATGGGGCCAATGTCTGTTCTAAAGGGATGTAATAAACCTTCGTCAAGCACCAGCTTTACCTGCTTTACTTCTGGTTATTACACCTCCGTTATCTGGCACTTAGATATGCTTTACCTTTGCATAGCATACCTCCGTTAAATGACACTTATCTGCTTTACTTGTACTGCAAATAGCACACTTCCGCAAAGTGATTTTATTCTTCTTACCTTTATATAGTACGACTTTGTAAAGTCTTTCTAATGCTTTATATGCATAAGTACACCTCTGTAAACTAGCACTTTTACATGCTTTACATCCTTAAAATGATACCCTTATACGCTTAACCTATATATACACAGTAAACCTTCAAGTGACAACTTTATATATTACAAACTGGTCGTAAGGGCATTTTGTCTTCACCCGGTACATAGTAAGTTTAATGACATTTCTATGGTTCCTGATATGCCGCATTTTCTAAAAAACTATATCTTCTTTATTAGGAAAAAAAAAATATACACATTTGAAATATGTGTACGTTTGAAGTATCTCAACTGCTTTGAGAAGACTATACTTACCCTTGTTAAACATCATTACACACGAATCTGTGGGTCGGTATCTTGGTTCATACTTGTTGTGTTAATCTGGATTACACAGTGAGTGTTAGTTTGGCTACAGGGTGGCTCAAAGATGGCCAATTTCTTTTCTGGGTCCGGGGTAAAGTTTGGAGAGTTCCTTCCCCGTCAGTCTTACTTATCTGTGGACGAGAGTAAATGTATTTTGTCTGTCGTGCCTGCTACCGTCTGAGGGAAGTCGCCAGGAAACAAAGAATACCAAAGTATATGTTCTCCGCAGACAGAAATAACGGACGCCAGGTTTTTGCGCCCTTCGCTGACACCACTGATACAAAATACAAGATTATGTACCCTTGACAGACATAAATACAACATGACCATGCGCTCTTCGCTGACTCAAAATTGAGAAGGAAATACAGATTACATAATCCTCGCTGACGGAACTAACGACAGTAATACAGGCATATCCAACAACAATTTTAGAGTCCAACCCCCTAAGAATGTCTGCCAGACGCTAGGACAAATACTTCCTTTCAATAAGACCGAAAAGTTACATTATTTGAAGAAATGGTAAGAGGCTTATCTTAGCATGAGAAAGCTTTACGAATACTAACTTGTCTAAAAGAAGTCTCTCTCCAGCTAAACGTACTGGCACATCTTTTTACAGGGAATTGAAATGCTGAAAATGTACTCAGGATAAAGTCATAAAGGTTTGAGAGTTTGAAAATCACTAATCATCTCCATATGATATCCACTGGATGTGCTCTCATAAACGCTCAAATTGTTTTACAAGTTACAAAAGCGAAACAGAAACTCTAATACTGATGGTATTTCTGTGAAATGTTTGGATCATATATTTCTCTCGTGTTAGTGTAGATGTCAGCTCGCTGCCTTCGTGGAATACCTATATATAATCCACCAACCTTCTCCTTTCAAACAACTGCGACAATGAATGTCATGCTCACGGAGTTTAATGATAATAATGATATATTATTTATACATACTTAAAACCGCCGTCTCCCGCGTTAGCGAGATAGCGCAAGGAAACAGACGAGGAATGGCCCAACCCACCCACATACACATGTATATATACAGATAATAATAATAATAATGATGATAATAATGATAATAATAATAATAATAATAATAATAATAATAATAATAACAATAATAATAATAATAAAATAATAATCAATATCAAGAATGAAAAACTGAAAATTCACAAAGACACACTGACAGTATGCAATAAAAAGAGGCTTAAACAGTCGGTATATAAACATAAAAGGTGAGAAGGAAAGTTGGGATGCATATAAAAATTAGTAACAAACTGATGTTCACATTGGTTGAGATGGAGCTGCTCTTGCAGTGGTCTGTACTAGCTCTTACATGCGGCTACGGTACCGAACAGCAACCTAGGGACGTAATGTCTCAGGTGAGAGGTGGCGATGATGAAGATGGTGTGGTAGATGCCCTTGATCCGTTGGATGAGCTCTCCTGTTGAAGGTGATGCTGGGGACACTAGGAGAAAAGACATGGGTGGCGGCAAGTTTGATGTGTATGGCAAGGTCTTGACATGGTTCATGGTGTAAACATTGTGGTCCAATACTGAAGAAAACTTTGTGGCTGAGAGAACTGCTGAAGACGCTCATATCAGTGGCAAGAGTCATGATCAGTCTCAGGGAACAGGCTCGCCCTCTGCAACATTACTGATAACGATGGGGCCCCGCGTCTTAAGGGACACCATAGATGAAGGGGAGTAGACGACGACGATGACTCCTCGGGAGAAATATAACTGGAAGAAGTCTGCGAGCCATGAAATGAGACTTCTCCGTCGCCTTAAGCTGATGGCTTTGTTGATAATTATCTTGTGGATGACTAGGTCGCAAGTCTCTCATGAAGCTCACGACGGTGAGAGCCACGGAGGTGTTGTGCTGCCCCTAGAGTGCGACAGAGAAGGCAGCGGGTGATAGAGACAAACGAGAGAGAGAGAGAGGAAGAGATGCTGGAAAGGTGGACGTAATATTCTTCATTACTTTTAGCTCTAATTACATCACTTGGTCTGAGTATGTGAACCTCTCTCTCCCAGCATTAGTCTGATGAGTGCACGAAGCAGTTTAGCACTGTATCATTTTACAGGCCAGACATAACCACCCACGTTGATTTCATTGAATACAGGAAAACCAGTAATAACAAACTCTTCAAGTATATGAATTTAAAAAGATGTTTATTCATTTGCAGTTACCGCAAGTCACCTGTCTAAAAGTGTTTTAGTGTTACCACAAGAACCTTTTTTTTTTTCTAGGCCTGCTGCACCTCCAAGGCTGCGCTACATTCAGTAGCAAGGACAGGATGGACTCTTTTGAAGTATAAGCTGTATCGTCGACTGACGACGATGTAGATGGTATTCATGATCATATATCTTGTGTCAAGAAATTAAATCTCTCAAAATTACAGAAATTTACCACAGTTCAAATATCTGAGTAACTCAAAACAGCAGTGGTGCCCGAGATTGGCTCTCAATGTGATTATGCTTTAAGCATCACATCTCGATCATTGTGTCCGTAAAAAAGAAATCCTGCAACCGCAAGGTGAACATAAACACTGGTAGATTACCGCATTTCACTATAATTTTCATTCTAATAACTTTGAAAGGTGGACGTCTGCTTTGCAAGAGATAGTCTTGGATATGACGCCGACAACTACGATGACAATGCTTAGGCCACACTGGGAAAAAAAAGACCTCTTTCTTGATTGCAGTTGCGGAATTTCAAAGGTGATTTTGCATAGAAGGTCAAAGAGGATGACGAATGAATATAATCATAAGAACAAACCATGCGATCTACATAAGGTCAAAGAGGATGACGAATGAATATAACCATAAGAACAAACCATGGGATCTACATATGCTAATCCGAGTCGTTACCATCCTGAACACGACTGTACGACCGTTAATTACGAAGGTAAGACCCTTAAATGCGACGGTACAACCCATTAGCGAGATGACATTGTCCTTAAGCAGGGCGAGATATCATAAACTGGCCTTCAAGTTGATCCTGAAGGATCAAGGTCAAACACCAGACCTTCTCACTCAAGGGTTGTTAATCGGGCTCAAGTGTCGTGCTGTCGTCGTGGGCAAAAAGTGAACGACACTCGTTCGGTTGATGGATACCATATACCATAACGAAGAATGGCTTTCTAAACTACGATTATAATAGATGATTTGTGTAGTCATGAGACGAACAGAAACATTACCCCATGATAGACGGCAATTGTTTTTATCTTGTAAAGTTTTCCCCCAAAACCAACAATACTTGCACTTTAGAAAGATCACTAGAAGACGAGGTGACTTTGTCTTGATGCTCGACGTCGATGTGGCACCAGCGCATTGATCGGTGCAATTTCGAAAACAGCGTAACTTAAAACTCTCATCTGGCTTTATAGCTGCCCTGCCCAGAGTTTTGATACTCCCATGTTTCTTTACAGCTTTTCTGTCCACCGTCTTCGAACATCCATATTCCCTTACAGGGGCGCTGTCCATCGTCTTCAAACTCCTAAGCGTCCTTACAGCTGTCCTGTCCAATTCATCGCCTTTGGGTGACACTATAGTTCATACGTATCCACTATAAACTGTACCTAAGATGTGGGTCAATAGTGAAAACGGAAGTTAACTGACCTTATATATATATATATATATATATATATATATATATATATATATATATATATATATATATATATATATATTTTCTTTCAAACTATTCGTCATTTCCCGCGTTAGCGAGGTAGCGTTAAGAACAGAGAACTGGGCCTTTGAGGGAATATCCTCACCTGGCCCCCTTCTCTGTTCCTTCTTTTGGAAAATTAAAAAAAATAATGAGAGGGGAGGATTTCCAGCCCCCCGCTCCCTCCCCTTTTAATCGCCTTCTACGACATGCAGGGAATACGTGGGAAGTATTCTTTCTCCCCTATCCCCAGGGATATATATATATATTTTTTTTTTTTTTTTTTTTATACTTTGTCGCTGTCTCCCGCGTTTGCGAGGTAGCGCAAGGAAACAGACGAAAGAAATGGCCCAACCCCCCCCCCATACACATGTATATACATACGTCCACACACGCAAATATACATACCTACACAGCTTTCCATATATATATATATATATATATTTGTTGGAATAGTGGTTTCAACAATGTTATATGGTTGCGAGGCGTGGTCTATACATGGAGGTGTGCGGAGGAGGGTTTATGTGCTAGAAATGAGATGTCTGAACACAATATGTGGTGTGAGGTGGTTTGATCGAGTAAGTAATGAAAGGGTAAGAGAGATGTGTGGTTGAGAGAGCAGAAGAGGGTGTGTTGAAATGGTTTGGTCGCATGGAGAGACTGGGTAAGGAAAGATTAACAAAGAGGATATATGTGTCAGAGGTGGAGGGAACGAGAAGTGGAAGACCAAATTGGAGGTGCAAAGATGGAGTGAACAAAATTTTGAGTGATCAGGGCCTGAACATGCAGGAGGGTGAAAGGCGTGCAAGGAATAGAGTGCATTGGAACGATGTGGTATACCGGGGTCGATGTGCTGTCAATGGATTGAACCAGAGCATGTGAAGCGTCTGGGGTAAACCATGGAAAGTTTTCTGGGGCCTGGATGTGGAAAGGGAGCTGTGGTTTCGGTGCATTATACATGACAGCTAGAGACCGAGTGTGAACGAATGTGGCCTTTGTTGTCTTTTCCTATCGCTACCGCGCGCACATGAGGGGGGGAGGGGGTTGTCATTTCATGTGTGGCAGGGTGGCGACGGAATGAATAAGGGCAGACTATGAATTATGTACATGCGTTTATATGTGTATGTCGGCGTGTGTATATATATGTTTACGTTGAGATGTATAGGTATGTATATGTGCGTGTGTGGACGTGTATGTATATACATGTGTATGTGGGTGGGCTGAGCCATTCTTTCGTGTTTCCTTGCGCTACCTCGCTAACGCGGGAGACAGCGACAAAGTATAATCAATAATAAATGAAAAAAAAAAGATATATATATGTATATATATATATATATATATATATATATATATTGAATGTTGGGGTGAAGAGGGTGGTGAGAGTAAGTGAGCTTGGGAAGGAGACTTGTGCGAGGAAGTACCAGGAGAGACTGAGTACAGAAAGGAAAAAGGTGAGAACAATGGAAGTAAGGGGAGTGGGGGAGGAATGGGATGTATTTCGGGAATCAGTGATGGAGTGCGCAAAAGATGCTTGTGGCATGAGAAGCGTGGGAGGTGGGTTGATTAGAAAGGGTAGTGAGTGGTGAGATGAAGAAGTAAGATTATTAGTGGAAGAGAAGAGCGAGGTATTTGGACGATTTTTCCAGGAAAAAATGCAACTGAGTGGGAGATGTATAAAAGAAAGAGACAGGAGGTCAAGAGAAAGGTGCAAGAGGTGAAAAAGAGGGCAAATGAGAGTTGGGGTGAGAGAGTATCATAAAATTTTAGGGAGAATAAAAAGATGTTCTGGAAGGAGGTAAATAAAGTGCGTAAGACAAGGGAGCAAATGGGAACTTCAGTGAAGGGCGCTAATGGGGAGGTGATAACAAGTAGTGGTGATGTGAGGAGATGGAGTGAGTATTTTGAAGGTTTGTTGAATGTGTTTGATGATAGAGTGGCAGATATAGGGTGTTTTGGTCGAGGTGGTGTGCAAAGTGAGAGGGTTAGGGAAAATGATTTGGTAAACAGAGAAGAGGTAGTAAAAGCTTTGCGGAAGATGAAAGCCGGCAAGGCAGCAGGTTTGGATGGTACTGCAGTGGAATCTATTAAAAAAGGGGGTGACTGTATTGTTGACTGGTTGGTAAGGTTATTTAATGTATGTATGACTCATGGTGAGGTGCCTGAGGATTGGCGGAATGCGTGCATAGTGCCATTGTACAAAGGCAAAGGGGATAAGAGTGAGTGCTCAAATTACAGAGGTATAAGTTTGTTGAGTATTCCTGGTAAATTATATGGGAGGGTATTGATTGAGAGGATGAAGGCATGTACAGAGCATCAAATTGGGGAAGAGCAGTGTGGTTTCAGAAGTGGTAGAGGATGTGTGGATCAGGTGTTTGCTTTGAAGAATGTATGTGAGAAATACTTAGAAAAACAAATGGATTTGTATGTAGCATTTATGGATCTGGAGAAGGCATATGATAGAGTTGATAGAGATGCTCTGTGGAAGGTATTAAGAATATATGGTGTGGGAGGCAAGTTGTTAGAAGCAGTGAAAAGTTTTTATTGAGGATGTAAGGCATGTGTACGTGTAGGAAGAGAGGAAAGTGATTGGTTCTCAGTGAATGTAGGTTTGCGGCAGGGGTGTGTGATGTCTCCATGGTTGTTTAATTTGTTTATGGATGGGGTTGTTAGGGAGGTGAATGCAAGAGTTTTGGAAAGAGGGGCAAGTATGAAGTCTGTTGTGGATGAGAGAGCTTGGGAAGTGAGTCAGTTGTTGTTCGCTGATGATACAGCGCTGGTGGCTGATTCATGTGAGAAACTGCACAAGCTGGTGACTGAGTTTGGTAAAGTGTGTGAAAGAAGAAAGTTAAGAGCAAATGTGAATAAGAGCAAGGTTATTAGGTACAGTAGGGTTGAGGGTCAAGTCAATTGGGAGGTAAGTTTGAATGGAGAAAAACTGGAGGAAGTAAAGTGTTTTAGATATCTGGGAGTGGATCTGGCAGCGGATGGAACCATGGAAGCGGAAGTGAATCATAGGGTGGGGGAGGGGGCGAAAATCCTGGGAGCCTTGAAAAATGTGTGGAAGTCGAGAACATTATCTCGGAAAGCAAAAATGGGTATGTTTGAAGGAATAGTAGTTCCAACAATGTTGTATGGTTGCGAGGCGTGGGCTATGGATAGAGTTGTGCGCAGGAGGATGGATGTGCTGGAAATGAGATGTTTGAGGACAATGTGTGGTGTGAGGTGGTTTGATCGAGTAAGTAACGTAAGGGTAAGAGAGATGTGTGGAAATAAAAAGAGCGTGGTTGAGAGAGCAGAAGAGGGTGTTTTGAAATGGTTCGGGCACATGGAGAGAATGAGTGAGGAAAGATTGACCAAGAGGATATATGTGTCGGAGGTGGAGGGAACGAGGAGAAGAGGGAGACCAAATTGGAGGTGGAAAGATGGAGTGAAAAAGATTTTGTGTGATCGGGGCCTGAACATGCAGGAGGGTGAAAGGAGGGCAAGGAATAGAGTGAATTGGAGCGATGTGGTATACCGGGGTTGACGTGCTGTCAGTGGATTGAATCAAGGCATGTGAAGCGTCTGGGGTAAACCATGGAAAGCTGTGTAGGTATGTATATTTGCGTGTGTGGACGTATGTATATACATGGGTATGGGGGGGGGGTTGGGCCATTTCTTTCGTCTGTTTCCTTGCGCTACCTCGCAAACGCGGGAGACAGCGACAAAGTATAATAAAAAATATAAAAAAAATATATATATATATATATATATATATATATATATATATATATATATATATATATACAGTATATTACTTTTACGAAAACCATGTCTAGCTCAAGAATATTCTCAAGAATATTTGTAGTCCTACATATTTCCCGCTGTGAAATATTTGCTCCTGAACTAAGCATGACAAACGGGGCTCAGCAATAATGCCACCGTGATAAAAGTATGGCTCCTTCCTGATATGAAAAGCAGTTCTTGTTGGTTCGGAGGTAGAATGTGAAGACAGACGTAAGTGATTTCCTGTACATTTATGTTTTGCTTCTAAAATTCAATGCACTTCTCCAGAATGAAAGATACAGAGCTACACTGCACCTGGAGAAGCCATTCTGATTCATTCTAGGGAAGGCAAGGCCCTTGTACCTTATGAACCGTTTTAACGTAAATGATCATTAGTGAATGTTTGGGATCATTCTAACCATTCAGCAAAGCTGGAGTGGAACAATGATACGTAAATCATGCATATGTAATTTCATGGAGCCGACAGGTGCCTTACAAATTAATGCTAATCTTCAGCTCCGCTTATGGTTTCTTAGACTGTGTAAGTCTTCTTGTTAATTCATCTGAAGGCATACAGTAAATGCCTCTGACGAATTTCTTGTGACTTTCTCTTTAGTGAGGTAAGGTGAAAAATGCACAAGTTATGGGATATCATAATGCTCCAGACATTCTATTATAGAACAGCTATGTTATACATCCTCTGACAGACTACACTCCTACCTCCATCCTCGATATGTTGAAAACGACGTATATGTAACTCGAGGTAATGTAACAGTCGTATCTGTTCTCTACAATATTAACAGAAGTACATGCGCAGTATACCTCTTGTCAACAGAGCCTGCACTCGCGTCTACTCAGTAGCATACTATATGCCGACGTGGCATGCCTGACGTGGTATGCACGTCAAACATTACGACTAGTTACCGATTCCTCTAGATTTTCTGGAGAACTGACGTGGGGGTATAAAGGCCAAAGACGAGAACGACAGAACAACGCACACCGGAATAGAAAATGTCATTACTAATGTACCACATAATCTGACTATCACGGACAATTAAGCTTCAAAAGAGCTTCGCTTCAGAGATCCTTTTATCACCTCTAGTGGGGAGTAATGGAACCAGAAATGCGTGACTACATAAGGCAAGATACATTATCATCATCTGGTGGTGTTGTCTTTTCATTCCTCATGTATACTCACATCATAAATGGGAGTTTTACTGTTTCTTTCAATGTGAAGCAGGACTGTCCTTATTATCTAAGAATAGAGTGCTTTTATTTCATGTTCACTGAACCATCTCTGTTTACCGTTCAAATCTTAAATATCTTCACAGTTGGCTTTGAAAATGAAGTTATTTCCTCCTCTAAAAGGAGCAACATGACCTTTCCCTTCAAATCGAGGACATCTCAAATACAGACATTCGGATCAAAGACTCTTATCAAAGACGTAATTAAACATTATATGCTGTTAAGTGTATGTGGGAATATATTCCGATCCTCTAACTCACCCTACTGGATGAAATACCTTTAGCCCGTATTCGTCACATTCAAAGCTTCCTTACCGAAATTCTCACGATCAGAAAATGTCACACTTTACTCCAAAGTCGACCAGCCAGCCAGCCAGACGAGCGCCATAAAGGTTTGATGACCTGCCGGGAGCGTGTGTTTGCCCCAGAAGGACATAACCTGATTCACCGGCTGGAGCACGGGTACATGGGCAGTACATGGCAAAGCTAAGGGCGTCTATTTTTTTTTTCTAGGAAGACAAACTGATTCACTAACTAGAGGACGTGTACATGGGTAGTACATGGGAAAAGCTAAGGGGCGTCTATTTTCCTTTGTAAAGACAAATTGATTCGCTAACAAGAAGACGTGTACATGGGAAGCACATGGGGAAGCCAGGGGTTGTGTTTGGCTAAGGAGAGACAAACCTGAACACAGAATACCTTAAGATATTATATGCAGGAGGCAGCACTGCGACAGTCTCAAGGCTTGTTCCAATCCCACACACGACTGATAACAGATAATCTCTTTGGCACGCTAAGATCTAGCAAACTTTCTTTCTTAGTTATCTTTATTAGTTATGCAAAGGCCACGGAAAGGCTAACGACATTGTGAGGCAGAACCTCCCGGATTATGATCGCGCTCTTCTATGATTTCTAGGCACAAAAGCACTATCTTCATTTGCCCACTAACAAGTAAACCTAATGGGTGAAAACTGACACACAGGGTATGAATGATTTCCTAAAAGAAGAGAAACAGAAATAAGAAGTTTTTACGATACATATCAGTCTTCTGACGATACATTTTCTATCACCATGCTGGGAAGTACAGGTTCCTTTGGAGTTCGTATGCCCGGAATCCGTCTTTCATCCTTACTATAAACTTTCTATTCCTTCATTTTCATCATACATATTAAGAAAAACACTTCATAAGTCCCAGATGAAAATAACTCCTTTGATCATTACAATAACCGTATCTAAACCTATCAACATTGTGAGGACCATTCAAAGGCGGTTATATTTTCACATACGGTGTCTCAACCTCTGCAGAGAAGTTTAAGAAATGAGGGTTTTCAGCCTGTACATTATCATGCATATGAACCATTCAGACTTGTACATTAAGTGAGGTAAACCGTTTGACACAGTCATGACCAAAGTTGACCATAGAAACTCGTATCACTGCTGCACAAATTTACATTTGAATTCGTAGTTTACCAAATTATGAATCATCGTATCATCTACATATGATGAAAACCTAACCCACTTAAAATTGTATACAACCCAAGCCACACGATCTTCACCTGCCTGTACATCAACAAATTTCAATCAGACTAAAGCCTTTCCACACAAGTAACTAAACCTTGTCCACATACACATATTTGAAAGTTCACCACAGTATATATCCAAATATGAACCCTTTAAACCTGTAGATTTCATAAAGTAAACCATCAAAAACATTTTTCAAGTCGTCCATATATCTGAATAGCTTATTCCCGAACGTTAACTACTTACAGATCAGCAAAATAACCACAGCAATTTGTGCACTTCTGAGACATAAAACTTTTAAATTAGATTCTAACTGTAAACTAACGATGCTAATAATAAACTAACTCCATCTCTAACCTTCTAAAAGAAACATCTCTGCCTACATCCACGTATACTGAGTTCCCACCAGATAAGCATCCAGTGATGTACTGTCCCAGAGAAAAGCCAACCGAAATTACCAGCATCTCAATGTGAACTGAGAAGTACTGTGCGCTTCTTGACGAGAGCTAAGTAGACCTGCCTCTCCCCACATGTGAACCGCTCAATACTTTACATTACAAGGGCCAATCAAGCTCGTACATTTCCGTGCAAGAGCCAGTTTTCCTGAAAGACTGCTGGCTCCGAAACACTGACTCTTAAACACATCCTGGTTCTGAATTCAACACTGAACCTTAAACACAACCTGCATCTGAAAAACTGAACCTTAAACACATCCTGGATCTGAAACACTGAACATTCAACACATCCTGGATCTGAAACACTGAACCTTCAACACATCCTGAATCTGAAACTCTGAACCTCAAACACATCCTGGAGCTGAAACACTGAACCTTAAACATATCCTGAATCAAACACTGAACCTTAAACATATCCTGAATCAAACACTGAACCTTAAACACATCCTGAATCAAACACTGAACCTTAAACACACCCTGGATCTGAAATACTGAACCTTGAACACGTCCTGTATCTGAAACACAACCTTTAAACATATCCTGGATCTGAAACACTGAACCTCGAACACGTCCTGGATCTGAGACACTGAACCTAAACATTTGCTAACGAGATATCAAACCTGTATTCCTCCAGATGTAACACAGTTAAACTCATTAAGTTTCAGGAGAAGAATCACTCTGCCGTGCAAGTCTTCAGACTGAGATGGAAAGTTTCCCCTTGAGCGTTACGTAAGGGAAGAGCCCTGTAGTGTGTGTGTGTGTGTGTGTGTGTGTGTTGGGAGGGGGGGGGGGGGGGGGGGTGCGGACGGCGGCGGCGACGGTTGGGGTATAAATAGCAAGCGCGAGGGCAGAGGCCATGAGTTATGCATGGTGACATTTCTGGAGCTGAAGGTCACTCGCTCCTCCCTCCACGTCACTCTTTGCAAGGTCCACACCCGTGTCCTTATAACTCAGCCAGATCTCGTCACTTAAGCTCCCTTCAGTCTCCTATAGGATATCTTACTGATGTGGACTGCTTCCAAAACAAACGATAGGAACCAAAGGATAATGACACGAAGGAATGTTTTTGACAGTGTATTTGATACTCAGGGTAAGTGGCCTCGTTTACAAACAATGTGTATGTGTGTGTGTGTGTGTGTGTGTGTAACGGAGCAGACTATTTTACACTCCTGTTGCCCCGTTTCTCATGTCACAACAGTATATATATACATATACATATATATATATATATATATATATATATATATATATATGTATATATATATATATATATATATATATATATATATATATATATATATATATATATATATATATATATATAATGGAAAGGAACAAAACTGAGCGCTTGATCAAGTATTTTCCTGAGTCCAGGAGATGTTACACGATAAGTTCCCAAGTGCACTTCTGGGTAATAATCACATCATCGGTGGAGATACAAGAAAGAAATACATCAGTCATTTAATACACAACAAAGATACGTAACTAGGACTTTGTCGCTGTCTCCCGCGTTAGCGAGGTAGTGGTAGGAAAAGACAACAAAGGTCACATTCGTTCACACTCAGTCTCTAGCTGTCATGTATAATGCACCGAAAACACAGCTCCCTTTCCACATCCAGGCCCCACAAAACTTTCTATGGTTTACCCAAGGCACTTCACAAGCCCTGGTTCAATCCATTGACAGCACGTCGACCCCGGTATACCAAATCGTTCCAGTTCACTCTATTCTTTGCACGTCTTTCACCCTCCTTCATGTTCAGGCCCCGATCACTCAAAATCTTTTTCACCCCATCTTTCCACCTCCAATTTGGTCTCCCACTTCTCCTCATTCCCTCCACCTCTGACACATATATCCTCTTTGTCAATCTTTCCTCACTCATTCTCTCCATGTGACCGAACCATTTCAAAACACCCTCTTCTGCTCTCTCAATCACACTCTTTTTATTACCACACATCTCTCTTACCCTTTCATTACTTACTCGATCAAACCACCTTTATTCATTCCCATTGCCACCCCGCCACACATGAAATGACTACCCCCCTCCCCTTGTACGCGCGCGAGGTAGCGCTAGGAAAAGACAACAAAGGCCACATTCGTTCACACTCAGTCTCAAGCTGCCATCTATAATGCACCGAAACCACAGTTCCCTTTCCACATCCAGGCCCCACAGAACTTTCCATGGCTTATTCCAGACGCTTCACATGCCCTGGTTGAATCCATTGACAGCACGTCGACCCCGGTATATATATATAAATATATATATATATATATATATATATATATATATATATATATATATATATATATATATATATATATATACAGGATTATAACCTGGGCCTGTTGACTGGTGGATCGCATCGCTAACCACTGCTCAGTGGAGGAGCGTACTTTTAATAATAAAGACAATAATGATAATCACTAATAATGATAATAATATTAGTGATGATGATAATGACATAAATGAATAGTATTTTCTTTTTTTCTTGTATTCTCGTTCGCCCTTTCCTGCGTTAGTAACCAAGAGCATCCACTTTCCCGCTGGTATGTTTAATGCACCAATACCAGAGTCCCTTATCCATAACCAGGCTATACAGACCTTTCTGTTGTTTCCCCTGACCGCTTCATATGCACTTGTTTAGTCCAATGACAGCACGACGCCCCCTGTACACCAAACCGTTACAATTCGTTCCATCCCATGCACGCCTCACATCCTCTTGCAAATTTAGACACCGACAACTCAAAAAGCATTTGTACTTCATCTTCCAAAAGATATGATGATAATGATTATGATAATAATAATGATAATAATAATAATAATAATAATAATAATAATAATAATGATAGATAATAATAATAATAACAATAATAATGACAATAATAATAATAATGATAATAATAATAATAAGAAGAAAAAGAAGTAGTAAAGGAGAAGAAGAAATATACGAAGAAGAAGACTGTATGGATGAATGTTGTGTTGTATGCATGTGTTCAAAGGTGTACTTAAATCTTTCTGTGTGTTTTACAAAGACTTTCGTGGAGTATACATCGTCTTGGTGCAGGTGCACTTATACGTAAAGCAAGGGTTTTATAGATCTAAAGCAATGTGACGAGAGATGACTCATAGCTTATATGTTTATACAAGAAAAATGGTAACATGTCACCCCCGTTGATAAGCGGGGGCCCACGAATCACCACATAAGAAGTATTCTAACACTTGCATCAAGATGGCGTAAAACAGCTAAAAAGAGTGTATGACTGAAAGAAACACTGAAAACTGTAGTAATAGTTCGGTTCGAGATGATATCGCCCAAGAGCACTCTCAAACTCCTGTCACTTATGATTTCAGTAGAACTCTCCCGGGAACTACATGTATATCAAGCCCTCCAGACACCGGGAAGCACTAGGAAACGTACGTGATCACAGATTACAAAGTCCGCACCAGAGGTGTGAAATATGGGAGAAGGCGACATACATTTGATGTGATGCTGAAGCGCTCACCAGTATGCATCGGCGTATAATGTTACATGACGCGGCATCACAGTAGTGGCTATATGAAATCAGACGTGACGTGGACATGGCCGAGATCTGAACTCTGACGCGAAACTAAAGCAATTTTGCGTAGGCCTTACGCGGACGCAGACATGGACGCTAAGGGTAGTGCAGTAGTTCTTCCTGTGCTTCGTGGAGGCGGCCTAAAACTCAACCGTGGGTCTGTGAGTGCAACGCTGGATCGGATCCATGACCCAGTAGATGCAGGATGATCCACCAGGAACTAATCTTCCGTTAATCTGGCGGCCGCTCGTCTCGCTGCTGACGGGAAGCCCAGCCTGAGGCCCGTCACGCCCAGGGACAATTATACGAAGGGATGGGAAGCGAGGAAGGAGAGGAGAGCAGGAGCACACGAGGAAGGAGGAGGGGATCCAAGGAGACATAAAATGCCAAAAAGATGAAAGGAAAAAGTATCTATAGAAATGAAATGAAAATGTCGGGATGTCGATCTACAGAATGGTGAAAAAGTGAAGGACGAGAGTAGCATGTACAAGGGAATAGTGAAACAGGTTGGAAAGATGAAGGATAAGAAACTAACACATGAGGGAGAGTCAAGTTCGTGTAAAGGAAGGGATGTTTTGTTCATCACTTAACTAGATTCACTCAGCACTTCACGAGAAATAGAAGGACATAGCTCGGGGTAGGTAGTAAGAGAGAACTGGTCAGTTCAGGAATAAGAGCAGTAAAGAATAATAAGAGAACCTGGGTAAGTGATGTGTGAAATGAAAAAAAAAAAGTGGGAAAGAGGTGGTAAGAGAGGAAGGGATGGTAGGTGGAGCGAGAAAGGGAGAGGGCGGGGGAAGGTTGAGGGGGCTCTAACGAAAAAAAAAAAAAAAGACAATTATGGAAGGGAGGTAAATTAGTCCCCGCGAGAGCTAGAGTAGTGACGCTCTGTGTCACCGGAGAAGATTTCATCAGTCCGCTCCGCTCACACACCACCACCCACGATCCTCCTCCTCCTACAGCAGCAGCGGCTGTGGCTGTTGCCACTCGTGAGGCGTTCCCTGTTTCACCACCGTTGCCCTCTGTTCTGTTGATGGTTCTAGCACTGCTACAACTGTTGGTCTGGTGCTGATGATAAATGTTGGTGCTATCGTTGTTCGTGGTGCTGAATGTACGGCGATAACAGTAATAGTGGTAGTGCTCCTGATATAACAGTGGCCTGTTGGTAACTTGCTCCTACCGTTACTTCAGCTGTTACGGCCACTATGTCTACTGTTGCTGGTTCTAGGGCTACTATTACTACTACTACTACTACTAATACTACTACTACTACTACTACTACTACACACACACACACACACACACACACACACAAACACACAGACACACACACACACAGACACACACACACAAACTGAGTTAGCACGGCTCGACTCCGGGCGGAACCACGCTGATCGATTTTCCGTAACGCTGGGTGTGTGTGTGTGTGTGTGTGTGTGTGTGTGTGTGTGTGTGTGTGTGTGTGTGTGTTTCTCGGTTATCAGCAAACACTCAATACCTTGTTAAAATGAAAAGAAAAAAAATCGTGCAGTCCAGAGCCAAATTAGTTCAGAAATTTACAAGAAAAATGAAGTGAGGCAAAGTACATCAAGACCATGAGGTTGGACGAGAGGCATCGTGATGACCTGCTACCAGAATGAGAGGTTGAGGGAATTAAGAAGGACAGATCAGGGAAGGACCACAAGTGTGGGGAAATTATAATCAATAATAGGGAAACGGAGTCCAAGAATAAAACAAAAGGTTAAAGAAATTAAGAAATATAGGACTCAAATCAAATGTCATGAACTGTGTCATCAAGTGGATAAGTAGGATTGGTAATTTTTGATCAAAGATCCTGAAAACAAATACATAAAGAAACAATGAATTCATGAGGAAAATATAGAGAGGAGCGCAGGTGCATCTTGCAAGGGGTATTGTGAGGTCCACAAGATCCACTATCGATATCCCTGAAATATATCAACAAAGGGAAAATGACCTTTACACAAAGATTAGGGAATGTTGAAAACTGGGCAGGAAACATCAGCAAAATTCTGGGGCTCAACGACAGAATCGGCTCCAGAAAACAGAGATCTAGTGACACTGAAACAAAAGGACATTGTAAATCATCAATTGAAGACATCAGGGAGGGTAAGAGAAACGGAACAATCATGTAAATACTTACCATGTCCTGTGGAAGGTTTCGAAAAGTGCAAAAGCATCGCATATTGGCAAAATTTTAAGATCCTGGAAGAAGCCACGAATATGAAAGACAATGAAAGAACGCTGCAGGATTTGGCGCCAGAGTATGAACACGGATGAACGAGAGGTGGACGTAAGTGACCAAAGTTTTCTGGTCTAGAAAAAGACCATATTCCGGTCAAAGAGAAACGGCAGGCATGGTTAAAACCACTAATGATTACATTCAGCAGTTTTTTTTCCTTAGCCAGGAGGAACTTAAGCAGACTAAGATACCTGTAGGCAAGGAGAAATTCAAGACGGTGTTCATCACAGTTTATAGACTGACGGAAGATAGAGACAAACGTAAGGAATGCAGTCGGAAGAAGAAATGAGGCTACACCAAAAGTGGCTAGAAAAAAAAGGCCCTCCCCTCGACCACCACAAAAAGGTTCAAGAATGTTAAATGATGTTAATGTTTAAAGAAAAATATTGTATATGAATGCAGATGAACAGGTAGTAATTGGAAATATGCTCGCTGGAGTTCAATGACTGAGTAAGGGAAAACAAACCTAATATTGTTGTAGTAGAAGCAAAATCTACTAAGAGATGAGATTTGACTTAATCAGTCAAGCAGGATACATGACAACGAGGGGTAAAGACTGGAGCAGGAGAAGGAGGAGGGAATAAAGGACAACATTAAGTTTCAAGAGATACTGAATTTGGCGACATGTGTGATGTGTGTAGACGAATTATGAGTATGAGTGTGAAGACCAGTATGAGTGTACTGGGAACACCAGAATATTTGCCTCGTTTAGAAAATGTACCACAGAATAACAGACTGCACGCTTGTATTGTGGCTATCACCCTGATAGTGCTGGAACTGGCTTAGAACACCTGCAGTGTTATTTGCTATTAAGACGTTCTGCTTCACCCATATATCCTCATGTCTCCATAACCAACGATATCATATAACTAATCACCTCGCCACTCACGACAAACTCTATCGAACTTTGAAACCAAAGGCAACATATCATAAGCTTCAGAAACGAAACGACTTCTTGCCATGTCCAAGAGTTACGATCATCAGCCAAGATATCATCAATCAAGATATCATTAACAGACATCATCAACGAAGACATCAAACAAGATATCATTAACAGACATCATCAACCAAGATATCATCAACGAAGATATAATCAACCAAGATATATTAACAGACATCATCAACCTAGACATCAACCAAGATATCAAACAAGATATCTTCAACCAAGACATCATCAACCAAGATATCATCAACCAAGATATCATTAACAGACATCATCAACCAAGACATCAACCAAGATATCATCAACCAAGATGTCTTCAATCAAGACATCATCAACTAAGACATCAACGAAAATATCATCAACCAAGATATCATCAACCAAGATATCGTCAAACAAGTTATCATAACCAAGACCATCAACCGTGATATTAACCAAGACATCATCAACCAAAACATCCAACAAGATATCATGAACCAAGACATCAGCAACCAAGATATCATCAACCAAGACATATAACATAGACATCATCACCAGATCATCAACCAAGATATCATTAACCAAGACATCATCAACCAAGACATCATCAACCAAGATATCATCAACCAAGATATCATCAACCAAGACATTATCATCCAAGAGATCATGAACCAAGATATCATGAACCAAGATATTATCAACCAAGACATCGTCAACCAAGACATCAACCAAGACATCGTCAACCAAGACATCAACCAAGATGTCATCAACCAAGACATCATCAAGATATCATCAACCAAGACATCATCAACCAAGACTATCAAGATATCATTTGGCTATAACTAACCGGGGTTAGTCCTTGGTAAATGCTGCTTTTCCGTGATCCGGAGCTTTAATCGAATCCCGGGTGAAGTTGCTTGGCACGGAATCGAACCCGGCTCTCCCTATCATTAGCCAGAAAGGCTATGCTCTCGACCATCCAATCAGAGTTTACAATGATAATCCGGATGATTTCTTTATAATACAGTCAAAGTCCTGTGTTTTGCATGAATATGCAGATTACCTCTTTATCTAAAGCAAAATCGGATCAACTGTTAAGATTACACACTCAACAGAAGTCATGAGAAATAGTGTATTCAGACTTCTGCATCACAATATGCGAGTATTTGCAATACTTGAAATACATCAGAGTATTTATAGCTACGGTACTTCCCCAGTGTCGTGTAGTTACTGCTAGGAGGAGAGTTCGCTGTCTTAGTGAATATGGAGACGACCTGGTGGTGTGCAGAAGTCAACACGGTTAGATAATAATAATAATAATAATAATAATAATAATAATAATAATAATAATAATAATAAATATAATAAATATAATAATAATAATTATAATGATAATGATAATAATAACAATAAATACAATAATAATAATGAAGTCTGTTGGGGATGAGAGAGCTTGGGAAGTGAGTCAGTTGTTGTTCGCTGATGATACAGCGCTGGTGGCTGATTCATGTGAGAAACTGCAAAAGCTGGTGACTGAGTTTGGTAAAGTGTGTGGAAGAAGAAAGTTAAGAGTAAATGTGAATAAGAGCAAGGTTATTAGGTACACTAGGGTTGAGGGTCAAGTCAATTGGGAGGTGAGTTTGAATGGAGAAAAACTGGAGGAAGTGAAGTGTTTTAGATATCTGGGAGTGGATCTGGCAGCGGATGGAACCATGGAAGCGGAAGTGGATCATAGGGTGGGGGAGGGGGCGAAAATTCTGGGGGCCTTGAAGAATGTGTGGAAGTCGAGAACATTATCTCGGAAAGCAAAAATGGGTATGTTTGAGGGAATAGTGGTTCCAACAATGTTGTATGGTTGCGAGGCGTGGGCTATGGATAGAGTTGTGCGCAGGAGGATGGATGTGCTGGAAATGAGATGTTTGAGGACAATGTGTGGTGTGAGGTGGTTTGATCGAGTGAGTAACGTAAGGGTAAGAGAGATGTGTGGAAATAAAAAGAGCGTGGTTGAGAGAGCAGAAGAGGGTGTTTTGAAGTGGTTTGGGCACATGGAGAGAATGAGTGAGGAAAGATTGACCAAGAGGATATATGTGTCGGAGGTGGAGGGAACGAGGAGAAGAGGGAGACCAAATTGGAGGTGGAAAGATGGAGTGAAAAAGATTTTGTGTGATCGGGGCCTGAACATGCAGGAGGGTGAAAGGAGGGCAAGGAATAGAGTGAATTGGAGCGATGTGGTATACCGGGGTTGACGTGCTGTCAGTGGATTGAATCAAGGCATGTGAAGCGTCTGGGGTAAACCATGGAAAGCTGTGTAGGTATGTATATTTGCGTGTGTGGACGTATGTATATACATGTGTATGGGGGGGGGGGGTTGGGCCATTTCTTTCGTCTGTTTCCTTGCGCTACCTCGCAAACGCGGGAGACAGCGACAAAGTATAAAAAAAAAAAAAATATATATATATATATACTTTGATGAATGCATAAATCACTAGAATCTTTTCGTAGCAAGTCAGCCAGTGACTTTTTCCAACAGCAAACGAGAAATTCCATCGAATCTTCGACACCAAAGATAACCCTGGGACTACATGCATTACCTTCGCTTGGCTTGAGACGGCGCGGCGCCCCTGACATGTCTCCTCCGCTCTTTCCAAATTAGATAGGTTTCAGTCCCCTGCCATCTGCCTCGAATTCCAACTTCATTATCAATCTCCTGTGGGGTGGGAGAATATCAAAGGCCTTCTGACAGTGCAAAAATACACAATCCATCCTCCGGTCTCTCCTTCTCCATCGTGTTACCTACCCTTTCAATTAGTCTACGATATTTTATTGCGTATGATCTTATGAATTTAGGTTTACTCTTACCTGCAGTTCTTCCCGGCCAGTAAATTCTCAATCTTGTCTCTGAATAACCTCTGCAAGCAGCCCTACACACAACGCTTTTATTGAGAGAATCTGTAGTTCAGACGGCAACCCTGTCGTCTGAAAGAGTTCGATACTGTATTGCTCTTTTCCATTCCGCACGTACACTTCAAGCCTCCTCAAGGGGGATCATTTGATATCATCCCCAGCGGCCGGTTTAGTGGCTCTAGACACTACTTAAATATGAATGGTGGTATGCCACACGATCCATGATGAGACGACCTCTGCAGTTCCAACTCCTTCATAAGACTTTTTACGACCTAACTTTCGAACTCACTGCTTTCCAGCGCAAAATCCTATTTCAAGTCGAGGAGGTCTGGAAGTTTCGAGTCTTCTACAATAAATACGATCTAGATCTTGTTATTCAGCTCTGGGAACCTATAAGCCCACCTGCCAATATATTGTCCTTCTGTGTTCTTACTATTTGATTCTTCATCGACGATCTGTTCCTGATAAACTCCCGGAGGGTTTTGGAGTGATACATATCCGGTTATAGTTGAAATACGGTGCCCGCTCACACGCACATACTTCTGCACCTGATTTTCTACTAAATATTCCTCGCATAGAGACATTCCTGTACCGTGTCCTATCCTAATTGCTTTATATTTTATTCGTGTTGCATTTCATCAACAATACGTCAGACCAGAATACGAAGGTTGTCTAGGTACCTTTGTAAGCTGATGTAATGTTCCTCATGCTTACCTTTCTTCCCCGACACCTAGTCCAGTCCCTCAGGCAAGGTATTTACAGAGATCAGAAAAAAGGCGACGATCCCAGGAACAAATCCCGTGACACTCCCATGATGACTAATCCATTTTGAGACCTCTCTCTCTCTCTCTCTCTCTCTCTCTCTCTCTCTCTCTCTCTCTCTCTCTCTCTCTCTCTCTCTCTCTCTCGGTAGATGAGCACTGCCGAGAAAAAAGTACGTGGAACAGAGTTGAGTGTACATATGCGTGTGTGGATAAGTTTGGGTATAATAAATGACTATAAGCATGTAGCTGACGACTGCAATTTCATTGCATACAGACACGCACAGACACACACACACACACACACACGCACAGACACACACACACACACACATCCTAGCATTTGTCAGGCACCAATTTCATCGTCCTGTCACTAAGGAAGGATGAACAATTGGGAGGACTGTGAACCGGATGCTACAACCAGGATACGGACCTATGCAGGCTTGATCCCAGGCGGCCTGTGCATGCGTGAGGGTCAGTAACGCTAACCTGTACACCACGGAGGTCCGTGTGTGTGTGTGTGTGTACGCATAAGAGGGAAGACATGTTACATATATCCAAGTGTAAGAAACGGCGCAACACCAGTGTAAAACTCTACCCCCGTAACACAAAAATAATCAATCACAAATAGTAATTAGACGCTGCTGCGTAGGCGGACCAGCAGCCATGCCTTACCTGGCTATCCGTGATCATGTTACCGGATTTGTTATGGATTCACGAACGTTACTCGGAAAAAAATTCCTAACTGGTAAACATTTTGGAGCACACCAACGCCCTGACATATATTTTCAGCTGAAAGGCAGCCTGACAATAAACCGTTCTATATTCATTCATTTATCCAGAGTTTTATTTTGAAAAAGGAAAAAATATATAAATCTAAAGTACTTGATTATGAAGCTCGAATATAACTTAATTCCATTTACAAAATAAACACTCGTGTGTTTTGAATGATATCCCTTAAAGATGAAAACGGCAAAGAAAACCTCAATTACATAACGCAATAGCATATACATCGCTCTATTTACAATGATAATAGAATAAAAAACAATACAACATAACTGCCTTAAATTCATTTCAAAACATAACGCTGAAAAAAAAGTTTATACTATTTTCTTAGAATATTCTATATTCTTTTCATTTCTCGTGAATTTTGTTTCTTACCTTTAAGTCTTTGTTCCCATCACCTATATCCTTATTTTCCAAATTGCTCCTTTGAGCATATTTTCTCGGCTCTGACCATACCCAACCAACCACAATTCTGAGATGATCATAGCATCTTCATCCATTAGATCTTTCAGCAATGTTATACTAGAAGAATATAACCACAGGGAGGGATCAGACAAGAACCCCACTCAAAATTTACAGCACAACCGTAAATACCGAGAGTGCTTGGGAGGGGAGGGGGTGAGATGTGCGCCCCCTGAGGACCCAGATTAAATTCCTCGTCTAGCCTCAGATGGGACCAGTGAAACCTTCGCTCGATTACCTTCGCCAATATTTGTATTCGTGAATATTTTATGAAGTGACCGCTTCTACGGCCGCTCTCGGGGGCCGACCCGCAATAAGGTCGATTTCCCGCGATGTAATAAACCCTCCAATTGATCTTAGCTTTAATCTACTGAAAAATGTAGAAAATCATTTTAAATGTATTTTGATGAATAGCGTTAGTCTGATTAATATATAGTTATCCAAATGTCATGTTCTATACAGTTCTTTCTTGCCTCGAACTCGGGAAGAAGCAAAAGACATCCTGGTCCTTCCAAAGCTCCAGCTCCCCCCCCCCCCAAACACACACACACACACACACACACACACACACACACACACACACTCCTAACTAAACCTTCATGTCCTCAAAATCACTGCGTATACCGTCAGGTCGTCACTCAAAGCAGAAGTTCTCTCTCCACATGTCAGTGGCATCAACAATCTTTCCGGCATTAGAAGACCGCCCTCCAGTATCCCTTTTGCTGTGTGTATATATATATACGAATAAAGTGCATAGAAACGCGCACCTTCATAGAACATGCAAACCTCCAACAGCCAGGATCGAACCCGGGACCCCCGTGCGCGAGGCAGGAATGCTATAACCGCTAGGCTATGGGCCTATCGGTTAGCATTCCTGCCTCGCGCACAGGGGTCCCGTGTTCGATCCTGGCTGTTGGAGGTTTGTATGATATATATATATATATATATATATATATATATATATATATATATATATATATATATATATATATATATATCACTATAATTAAATAATAACTCAATGTATGGCAAGAGAAAACTTAAACCAAATTTGCTCAGCCGTCTAACTTCCTTGAACAGAGCTAAGAAAAGATGACAATCCCTCAACCATCCTTCCTTAAATGGCTGCTGCTGGACTACATTCGTACCTCTCCGTGGAGGATCTGTTTGCCTTGAGCAGCCTATGCTTTCTCTTTACCTCAAGTTATCCTTCCGCACTCAAGACACAACTTATGTTACCTGAACATCTCCGATTCCTCCTCTTCGTCCACTTCAGTTGTGCTGCATTCCGAACTTCTCACCTCATTCTTACTTACCACGACAATCTCTGTCTGTGATTTCTATTTGTGATTACTATTTGCGTGTTACGGGTAGAGTTTTACACTCGCGCTGGCCTGTCTTTTAAATTTGTAAATGCACTCCGTATCAACTCTGATATGTAGATGATTGAGAGGTTAGTCATAAAATTGCCTAGCATAGAAGACAGAAGAGTAAAGGTTAACTTGATCACTGTCCTCAAGTTTCTAACCAGCGCGACATCCTTAACAATGAACAATTCTTAGACATGCAGTGACAAGAGCAATCAAAGGCCAGATCAAGAAAAATAAGATACTCAAAAGGAATAATGAAAAAGAACGGAATAAGGAAAATGATAAAACTGCGATTGCTGTTAGTATGTAAAAAAAAAAGTTTAAGAAACGGTATAATGGAAGATAAAGTTGAAGAGAATGAGCTCTACAAGTGCATAAATCCCTTCATGTAATTTACGAGTAGTTTATCACACACACAGACACACAGACACACACACACACGATGGGGCCTCTTGAGCGCGGAGCTCCTTTCTGGTACCGAACAAATTGGTAATTAAACAGTGGTTGAACAAAAGGCTAATAAACCCGCGACCCTAGGAAATGCAACTTCAAAGATTGGGAAAGAGTTTCAACACAGCAGACGGTGTGTACCAGACATGTGAAAACAAATTATAAAAGTCGTATCGCGAGGGACACTTACAAGTTGGTGTCGCCAAACCCGTTACCATATCATTTGAGGAGGATGGTGAGAGGAGAGCAAACTCTATTTTGTATGACATTATAACTGTTTTCAAAAAAATGCCATCTAGATATTTAGGAAGATACACACAACGTACATTCAACCTAAGCTGGAAAATGCTGTGACAGTCTGGCCTCCTCGCCTGAACCACACACAACTGTTGTAAAGGGTCTACAGGAAAGTAACGAAGGATGGTTCCAGACCAGAATGCAATGATCTAAGAGGAAGGAAGCCTTCAATTTTGTCCACTATAAGAGGTAGGAGTAACTGGAAAAGACGTTGTAACTACAAGCAGATTCAAAATAGACCACAACAACGAGAACATACAACATATTCCTTGATTTTAGAGGTGAACTCAAAACAATCGAGCACAAATTGAAGCTGGGCAAGAAAAGGGTACAGAGGGACGCCAGGAAGAGCCAAGTGAGGATGATGTAAATGTGAGAAGCAGTAGTGAATTCCAGAGCACAAATCACACACACACACACACACACACACACACACACACACACACACACACACACACACACAAGCGCACACACAAACACACACACACACACACACACACACACACACACTACATAATGGGAAAGGCTACAAGAGAAAGGAATTCCATGGTGATGTCAATGATGTATAATCCCTTAAATAATCTTAACAAACCGGATCACTTATGGAGTGATACTGTAGGAACAATCAGGATGGTGAATGAGGCAGTAAAAACAAGCTCTTCTCATTAATGGTCAAGAACTGGTAATGGAGAATTTCGATTATGAAAAGACAGACTGAGGGACTCTGGATTCTCATGGATATGAAGTGTCACGGACACACAAGTTCCTATAAGGCACAGGGGAAAACTTACGATACCAGGATGCCACTGAGCATGGTGTAAGGAGAAGAACTGATGCTCCATCAAAACTAGATCCTAGAAACCTCACACAGTAATCACAAAGTCTTCCTCCTAAAAAGCTGAGAGTATCGTATCGTATCTTTCTTGTGAGCAGCTGTTTCATATCTAAAAGAGGTTTGATTCACCGTGTTATGCAGTACCGCTCAAGCATGTGGAGTGGAATTTTTTTTTTTCACTCCACCCTCTGTCAATCCGTATGATATCAAAAGTCCTCCGTCTTACCTCGTGGCATCAGCTCTCTCTCCAACCATCACTTTCTGTATGCCACGATGCTGATGCTCTCTCTCTCTCTCTCTCTCTCTCTCTCTCTCTCTCTCTCTCTCTCTCTCTCTACTCTACTCTACAGGATTCATTTTGTCCACTGTTCTCGTGAGCTATCTGCATGCATTCCTGCCCTCAGGGCTTTGGTCCGAGGCACGTTACCTGGCTGTGGGAAGATCGACCACTCGGGAAATCATCATCATCGTTATATCTCTTTCCCTCGACCAGTTATGCTGTGGAAAATCTCCTCCTCGTCTCGTCCTTCCTTCATTCCATTATCTACCTACCTCTAAGAGTCAGGTGTACCAACACCTGCCGAGCCCTAATTAACTTCTGCATTTTTTTTTCTCTCACTTTATTCCCTTCACTCGGGATGGCCTTTGATTGGGGCGTGGTATGCCTTTGCCAGGCCGGCCAGCACAACAAAATGAAATCGACCTCCCGCCCTTGTGTTCGCTGCAGTGTTTGTTCCTCTTCTGTGTCCAGTAAAACAAACTAAATGTACCAAGTTAACAAAAAACTTCACTCATAAAAAAAGGGTTCATCACTCTATCTACATCACCGTTAACAGTTACCATCATCACTGACTCCTCCCTGCATCGTTATCTACGTGAGGACTGTCACTATTTCCATTCTCTACACAATCCTCTGTGATGGCTTGCTATCTATTTTCTACCATTACTTAAATCTTCATTTACGACCGACAAAAGGTAATTATCTATCGAGACTCTTTTGTCCTGTTCACCGTTCGGGATATTACAAAATGATATGGACACTATTGGCATACGTATCTCAAGAAATTTTCGGAAGCATTTTGAATACTCTTGTTTTCCCCCGGAGGAATGGATGTTAGAGGAAGGTGATCAAAATAAAGTCTACGGGTTGTACATGAACACTTGGTGATACCTTATGAGTCCATAGAAGACACATGCGCTCTTAAACTGGGCAGAGTAAGTCATGCAACTTATTGACGTTTGAGAATTACCAAGTAAAGCACACAGGCCAATGGCTAATGAACGGACATAAACTTAAAGGCGAGTTAATTATCACGAGCGAACTGCCGGAGCATTTCATCTTTTTCCCGGAGCCTTAACTTCGTTTCTTATAGAGTCGTTTTTGAATGTCCGCGCCTCATTATCTTAATTACTACACTAACAACAGAAACAAAATAATGTTTGTTTAAACGGGCCCCAAGTTTTGAATCATTACTAACAAAACAACGTTTTTTAACAACTTTTGACTTATCAGTAGAAAATATCATATGGATTCATCAGCAGTGGTTTCCATACTGATTATGAAAGCTAATAAACAAAAAATTCTGATCGCTTGACTTCCGTAATAACAGTTGAAAATCGGCACTAACAATCGTGTGCTTAAGGCAAGCTCAGTTTCCTCATCCATGACACACGATTCATATACTACCTATCGTCTTGGGTAACTCGCGGCTCCCCTCCGTACACAGGAGAACGTACTCCATTCCTGATGTGTCTCAAACAGGTGGTCTTTCAATCTTACTGAGACATCTTGCGTGGCGTTCCCTAGTACACCAGGATTCTTCCTTCCCTGACTGACCCTTCATTTGTTCTCACAATCACTAACGAATTGGAATCACATACCATGAACGTCCTTACAATATACTACAAAAACGTCTTGAGATAATGTTCTACATACAGAGCTTTCAGACAGGTCGTATATAACTGGATAGTCTGTCCACACGTACACTACTACGTTGAACCTTGTCGCTGAAGCCCCACTAAGACTTAACCATATCCTACTGTATTGGCTTATGTTCGAGTAGACTAATTGTAGATGTCATTGTTCTCGCTCACGAGCAGTCCACACATAAGTGGAATCTCCTTAAAGAAAATCGTACATGATTTATTTTCCTCTTCATGTCCAAGAGAATCTAAACCTTCCTAGATGATTCGATCCTACTGATGGAGGAAAGACGATATGTAGAGCACAGCATCGCATCAAGAGCAGCATGAACACTATTCGATCTATAGAAGATAACGTCTCAGTCACAGAGATCCATCATACACCACAACCTCAGACCTTGCTCGCAACCAGTCCACACGATAACTTCAAGAACACTACTTCGATATCTAAGCTGAACTCTGCGTTCATCAAGTACATCCACACAAATCCGTTATCATCTTTCATCGCGACATGAATCGCTGTCGTATCATTCTTTCTCACCCGTCACTTCCTCAACATTAAAACGGGCATATATTCTTCCTTATTACATTACACTTGTCCACACCACTTCATAAAATCTATGATACTTGTAATAAACGATCCGGGTGACCGAGAGCATATTTGCACAATATCGTCAAAAGTTTCGATAGTTTCGAAGGACATTTTTCATGAAAATTCTTCCGACGCTCCCAAGCTAAGGTGGGAAATGGTAAACAGGCGTCAAATACGGTGGGACGATTAACTGTCTCAAATTATAAACGCCTCGTTCAAGAGATTTAATCTGCAAGTGGTAATCATAAAGAAAAGTAAAATTGCAAATTACTACTACTTGATAGTTAAGTAACTGACTTAGCAACCCATTTGTACTTATAAAAGTAAGTTAACTCACCTGATGTTGCCATTGCACCGAGTTGTCCTTTATGGTGTGCTTTTTTGTGGCCAATGCGTTATCTTTATCATCAATATTATCATCATTATTGTTAACATTATCATTATCATTATTATCATCACCATTACCATAATGATCATTATCTTTAGTGTTATCATCATTAAGGTGTCCTCATCCAATGTATCACCAACGACGAATTACCGACACAAATGCATCGCATTTCAGTGGGAGTAATTAGAGGGACATAATTAAGCAGCATTAGATTATAAACAGTTAGCGGCACATGTTACCAACCTTCCGGCAAATTGCTATATCAACAGCAGCTTCTGTCATCACTCATCAGTTATGCCAATAATATCAACTTAGAAAATGATACATAGACGAGTATAAAAAAGAACTATCGTAAAGAAATCGGAGAAGTAATGGTTACTCGAGATAATCACATGAAATAATTCATTTCCACGTTAACTGATATTTTTTCGACAGAATAGAAAAAAAAACAATAGGGTGGGGGGGAAATGAAAATGGCATGTGAAAATGTTGAGGAAAATGTGGATGGATGTTAATCGCAGCTTCAGCCAGAACCTGTCTTGTCTGAGAGAGCAAATGTTTACAATGAGGGAGGTAAAACAGTCCACGTTAAACGTTCCATTAAACGAGAGAGTTACTAAAACAAAAATCCGTTCTGGAAAGTGGATTTACGGTTGATATTGTTGAAAAATCTTTAATATTTCAGTCCATCTAAAAGCACTCTATAACTTTTTGAGTATTCCAGGTTCATTCTCAGATACTACTGGTTTATTCTACACGTATATTTCAATTATCATAATCCATCCATGGCAAAAATAAAAAAGACTATAAGAATAAGAATCATAAAGATCATGATAAGAGTGGAAAACAGCAAAAACAATAATATAGTAATATGAATAGAGAATGGATATGAGCGAATGCGGCCCCTCTTCAATATGAAGTTAAAACCACATTTCCCACTTCGCGAGGGAGCGTAAAGAACAAACAAATAAATCGTTTCATTTGCACACTTCAAGTCTCTAGCCGCCTCATATGTGATGGATCGATATCAGAGTCTACCATTCACAGTCAAGCCTCTCCAACTATTACATAGTTTACATAAATCACTTTATATGCCTTGGTTCTGTCCATGAATACCATGTAACTCCAGTTCCTCCTACGCTACACACCCTTTACCACTGTTGAATGCTCAAGTCCCAGTACCAAAAAGCTTCCTTTACTCCACCCTTCTTCTCTTCGGTCTCCCTCTCCAACTTCGCTCCCACGATTTCGACACATATATCTTCAAAATCAATCTCTCCTCACTCATCCTCTCCGTATGTCCAAACAATTTTAGTGCCTCACGTACTTAGCTCACCATCACATCTCTTTCCGAATTTTTCACAGAATCAACCTGCATCACATTTCCAGCAACGCCCTTTCCTTTTCATCTGAGGCCCAAGATTCGCATCCATGCGGTACTGTTGGGCCTACCTAGCCTATACACATACCCATCTTTGCTCTCAGAAATAGTCCTTTCTTCCAGACACTCGTCAGCTCGGACAAAACCTTAAACCCCCCTTCTACACTGTGATACTTCACCATGAGTGCGATGTCCACTGCCACGCACGTAAAGCACTTCTCTTATCCAAGCGTTCCCTATTCAAATGTACATTTAACCCATCCTGTCTCTCCACCCTTATCCTAAACTGCACCTCAGTACCTTGCCTTATTTCTTACATCAACTTTCAGCTCCATTTTTCACATATTCTCCTGAAGTCCCTCACTAGCTACCAGAGCTAGGGAGGGTACCATCTGTAAACAGTAAATGATTTATCTTCCACATCCCTTCCCCCATACACACACCACTAAGACCCTTCATTTACCTTCCCTTCCGCTTACCCAAAAACAGATCAAACAGCCTTTATAACATCACACATCCATAACGCAGACCCACTTTTGAAATTCCTTTAACACGATGGTGTGATGGATAGATGAAGGTAAGTATTCCGACACATGGCACTGACCATGACTTACCGTAAAGCAATGTTAAAACAAATTACAGTCTTTCAAGTGTGTCAAAGAATGTGGAAAGGATTAGATCAACTGTGTACAAAACTATGATCATTTTACAAGTACTTTCGCAATAAAAGTGACGTCATATTCCAAACTGCGCCTCCTGACGACAAGGCATCATATATACGCACTTAGTAAAAGTTGTGGGTCTTTAAATCTGCAGTGAGAAGGAAAACGACATTGTACACATGTAACAAATTTCCAGACTGGATAATTACTCGAAAACTCAAAACCATACTTCACCTTATGCGTATGGGGATAACAACCCAGAAAGCCAATGTTCCAAACTAACGAAAGATAACTTAAAAAACTGGGTATAACCCGAAAATTTCCCGGTTCAGGTTTATCCACTGTTTCCAGTATACATATTATATACTAAATGTGATTATTTCTTGATGTAAAAGCTTCCAGTTACAGACACGTCTCCCTCGAGGCCAAACAATGTGCAAAAGAAAGGTTGGGCATGAAAAACGAGATAAGAATGACAGAAAGAAAGAGACCGAAAAGACAAAAGGTAAAGCAAATGAGAGATGATACTGTACGGTTTTTGGCAAGGAAAATATGTTATGAAACCAGGTGGCATAGTTTTGATAGGACTAAGTCAGACCAGTAATCCCGACACTTCAATATTCTTTACTTAGTAGTAGTATTTCCCCGGGTGGCTGTTGTCTACAACCTGCTTGTATGGAGGGTGTAAGGCAGTTCCGAGCACCGCTTCTTCACTCCTAAGTCAGGAGGGTAGTACTTCCCTGGTTGCTAGCGTCTCCAACCTCCTGACGCTGAGTGGTGGAGGATGGTTCCAGGTATCACGTTTCAGTATTCCGAAGTCAGAATGGTTGTACTAACCTGGTCTGCTGATGTTTACAGCCTTCTAATTACGCAAGTCAAAGTGAACGCTGTTTCGTCTTCAGAGCCAATTTCGAGACCATTTTAGGCAGTGGTATGATGTAGTATACATCTAAAATGAAAGTGAATACGTTCGTGATATAACACATGTTTAGCCGATTTCTTTTTCCTTCATGTGGTCATTGGCGGTGAATGCACAAATATACATATACATAATACACAAGAATGAATATTCCTATAACGATATCCCCAAAACAAATCCGTTTTCAAAGACAGTGTAATTCAAGATAATGTCACTTTAGGATATACAAGCCGAAAAGGATTGTTAAAACGTTAGGTTTGCAAGATCTTATCCTTAATTTGTTGACATCAGAACTCCAACTTACCGGTATTAAAAGTTTAAATGTAAGGGAAAATGAATAGATGACCGTCATTGAAGTCTGAGAACGCATTCCAAACTCTGAATGAGGCTTATTAAGTCTTATACAAACGGGGAAATGAAGCTATCAATGGGAATTTGAGGGCAAAGTGCCTAATGTACTGCATACGTCTACTGCATATTCATATGATATACACCACGACTTTAGGTGTAGTTTGCAGTAACAAAACGCTATAAATGATCCGCGATTAAACAGAAGAAAAATCATGGAACTTACACCAGTTAATCATAGCATAAACACTCACGCAGCAACTATATAATAGGCTCAAAGTTTAACAAAGCATAAGTGTTTGAGGCAAACGAGGATAATGACGGCAATTCTCAAGACACCGTTCCCAAGACGGCAGTCAAGTCCAGAAGCTTTTCATGTCACTAACCTCAAGATGGATGAACGGAAAAATTACAGTCACATCCAAATGTCAGAACTGGTTCAGATTTAAGACAAAATATACAAACTTTTTCTGGGAGTAAAATGTTCATAATACTTCACCATGTCATTCACTCTCGTGACAAGGGAAAATAATGAGCTTATAATAACTTACAAGGGATTCATCCTAGATCATTAAACTTTTCAAGAAAGAAAACGCCACTGTTGGCGGTATAATGAAACACCTGAAGAAAAAAAACACCTGTGAAAAACAGACTACTGAATCATGAATCTCTCTCTTCAAGGTATGTAAAGCCAGTAGAAGAATAAAGGCACCTGGAGCCGACAATACAATTCTCTGCCCAAAATCAGGGTTGTTCAGGGTCGGCCGAGACATCTGGACCGAGATTGAGGCTTTTAGAGTTGGTTAACGAGACTTCCCGAATCCATGAACGAGACGAATAATGACACTTGCAAGATCATGACCCGAGACTTTCTCAGCGTTACGCTCGGAACTTTGAGGACCTAACATACGTAGATTTTCTAAGTCTGAGTACAAGACTTTCGTGGCCAAGGAAAGGAATAATCAAAGTCTGGAAAGAGACTTTACTACGAGATATATGCGCCGCCCGACAGTCAGAACGCTCCAGGTGTGAGATCTGTAACCAAGAGCAAGAAAGGTATTAACAAAGTGTAAGACAAAACTTGACCAAGAATAGAAGCATACTGCCGTATTTAAGAAACCATCAGAAAACAAGATCCATCCGAGAAAGGAGAACAAAAGCACTCCTTCAGCAGTTGATGAAAAGGTCTTCTTTGATCCGGAACAATTCGCTTCTAAAGCTTGCCATGTCTGTCCCTCGGGGGCAACACTGTGCCTGTGTAATGCAAAAAAGAAAAAAAAATGGATTTTAACTCGAGTGTGACAGTATGACCCTTGAGTAAGGAGTTACGACTGTAAAGCACGACTGATGTGACCTTTGAGCACGACGGCACGAAACTTAAGCACGACCGATACGACTCTTAAGCACAGCGGTACGACCCTTAACCACGACTGATACGACTCTTGAGAACGATGGTACGACTCTTAAGCACGACCGATACGACTCGTAACCACGACAGTAAGACTCCTGAGCACGACAGTGTGACACTTTGGTCTGAGAGCCTTTTATTGACATGACCACGTAAAGAGCAGGTCAAAGGTCACGCATCATACCCAAAGGTCGTACCACCACGCCTAAGGAGCTTAACCAATAAAGACGGAATTTTGGGGCAAGAAGTGGCGCTCTGAAAGCTGTGTAAAAGATAATTTTAAAGATATGAACACTCTGATATGCAAAACATATTCATCAAATATCTATTGAAGTAGCAATGAATACAGCGGTCACACTGACTCGAAAACAAAGCCAGCGAGAATATTAAATAAAGGGAGAAAGAAAGAGAAAGAGAGACAGAGACAAAAGAAATATCATATTCAATCTATCATTTAAATAAAAGGGAGAAAGAAAGAGAGAGAGAGAGACAAAAGAAATATCATATTCAATCTATCATTATGATATATTCATCACACATCTGTTACCGATTGTGTTGTTCAATTATGTATGACACACCGGTCCAGCGGAACAGTTTCTCTTTGAAAATCGAAAAGAGAAAAAAGGGGATCTCATCCAACACTTTTTCCTCAACTTCACGCTGACTATTCTATAATAAATGCATAAAACGGATTATGAATGATACTGTATTCTAATACTTTTGCATTGAATATTCATGCAGTAATTTATTGGTCGCGGGCATAGCCGGTGTATTTTCGAGACATAAAATATTTTCTCTCATAATTTAAACTTTACAGAGTATGCAATTACTTAACATGTTAAGAGAAAATCTGGTGTTAAGTTAATAGCCTGCATTATCAGCAAGACTCATAGGTTTTGGCTAACTAGTTTCCTGGTGCACTGCGGGTGGCTGGCCAGAACACAGAGCACGGGAGGCCCTGGCTGCCTGATGCAACGCGGGTGGGTGACCAGAACACAGAGCACGGCCAACTCACTCAAGGCCCTGACGCACCATGGGGCTCCCGTGAGACCCAGGCTCTCTAATGCATCAGGTATTGTCAGAACACAAAGCACGGGTTCCCCAGTTGAGGCCCAGGCACCTTAATGCCCCATGTTTGGTCAAAATAAAGAGCACGGGAGGCTCCTGTGAGGCCTTAGCTCTCTGTTGTATCACGGGTTACCGGACAGAACAAGGAGCACCAGAGGCTCACATTCAAGCCCTACCTCCCTGATGCACCAAGGGTGGCTGGCCTGACCACACAGCACCAGGACGCTCATTTGCTCACCATACGCTTCAGTGCCGACCTAGGGAGCAATAACAACACAGGTCTAACAGAGCGGCATTACGGCAACATTGAGATCACATATATAATTATCAATACATCATCGTAGCTCGCTACGATAACCTATACAGCTGTCAATATTAATTCAAACACTCACACCCTTTAAGTCGTTATCTGTAAAATGTAGAGCTTCAGAAATTTTTGAACATCGTCAACGCAAATCATTATATTTCATGAATATTCTTTTGAAGTCAGTCTCTCCCCCGTCTGTCCTTCCTGAAGTTAATGACTGGTGTTAAACACTAATTATATGACCCTTGCACAGTTACTGCACTCATACCTCAGGTGTAGCATTATTTCGATGATGATGTTTCCCTTAATCACTATCATTCACCATTAACCACTCGACCACGATGTTACGAACCTTTAGTTGGGACGACGTGAACTTTGACCTAAACGTCGAGGGCAAGAAGGTCAAAGGTCATGATGCCACACCCATAGGTCGACTTGTAGGGACTTGTCCTGTCCTGCTCATGGTAGAGTACCTCCGTGCTCATGGGCTCCATTAGTACCGGCAATTGTACACACTGCTTCATTTTCTCAGAGAAGTATTGACGCACCAGTATGTAGACAATATCGTTGCTTGTGACCACAGTTTCCTGTTTGTATTATCTACTTGTCGGCACTCAGGCTGTAATGAACGTCTTCATTTACTATTACAGAGGCCAGTCGTCAATTACTTCATTTCGATTGCGGAATAAGGCCAAACCTTGTGTGTTCATCCTTGCAGTTTATTGGCAATCCATAATGTACTGGGCTCTGTGTGTTTACCAGAGTCCATGTATGTGTAAAAAAGATGGTAAAACATTCATATGCGGATGGACACCTTTACCTTGCTGCCCAAAGGATGCTTTCCATGGGGCTCCGACAGCGCTCAAGAAGTCGACCACGTCTCCGGGGTGGGACCACCCGGTCAGGAAGTGTTGTTTAGTTCGATGTGGTGTTTGTTAGGTGACCACAGGATAAATGGGGAGTAAGTGCTCGAGGTCATCAGTGTGGAAGTTGCATTATGGTTATAAGGTGTCTTGAGGTATACTGAACTGATGTTAGTAGTGTTGGAGAGATGGGTGGTGTCCAGAATGGAGACGAGATAAGATCACTCGTACATGTCTCGGGGAAGTAGTTTCAGATGAGTGTAAGTTTGGTGTGGTTATATTCAAGACCAGTACGGGAAAGCGATGGTTTAATACCTGTGTGGTCATTCTCGTCTGTATAGGTACTCTCAGCAGAGTTTGTTGAGGAAGGGAAGGTTGGTTTGGATGGTGAGGATCTAGCACCGAAGCGGAGAACTGAATGTTGAACATATTAAAGTGAGATTTTATTGGAAGTATTTTTTCTTTCATGTGCAGACACTGAATATTTTTTGGTTGCTATGCAACCGTTGATTGTTCAGAGTGCTATAGTTTTATTCAGGAAAGGTGTGGACGACCAGGCAGGAGTAGTTTAGGGTGTAGAGTATGATATGTTTATGACAAACAAGAGACTTTCTTGTCCAAATTTGATACTAGGAAGTGTTCTGAGGGCGTTTAGTTTGTTTATGGCCTTCGTGATGATATTTGTGGTCTGGGGAGAGACTCATTAGTGTGTCTCTGTAATGCTCAGAGAGAGAGAGAGAGAGAGAGAGAGAGAGAGAGAGAGAGAGAGAGAGAGAGAGAGAGAGAGAGAGAGAGAGAGAGTGATGATACCTTTCTGCAATACAGGGAGAGCGCTTTACAGTCGTGAGACTTACTTCGTATCCTTTCTTGTCTATCAATATCAAGATCTTTACGTTCTCTGCATCCGTTGTTTTCTCCATGCAGCTTGTTTAGTTTTCCCACTCGCTCCAATACTGACTAAGTATTCCTTCACAGTCTCTCTGACTCAATCCATGCTTTGATATTTTTTGTCTCATCCCGTTCACCAGCGTCAACCTGCTTCAAAAGCCTTATCCAGGTATGTCAAGTCAACTTGGAACTTGCATGTTTTACCTTCCCGAGCTTCCTTCCCTCTTAATGTCTGGGTAGGTCTATGGTTATCATCCTCACCCTAGATCTGAGCCACTGTACCTCAAGGAAAGCTGTTGTCCTCTATTGGATCTGTTTCTTCAAGCGGGTTGACCAGCCTTGCGAGGCATACTCTAATCCAGAACTAGAAATTACGTGAATTATTTCCTGATTAGCTTACTCCTGGACTACAAGGCAATCTTGATTACCAGTGAATAATGTGCCTCGTGTGCAATTCTCCCAACGCGATACGAATCTTCTAAAGTCAGGCTGGTTACTACTCAACCCCTAAGTCATTCTCATACATACGTTCCTTCTAGGTTTATTTAACTCAGACTAAATGAAAGTCATACCCTGGCTTCATGTTAGTTTCCCATCTTCATTGCTGCGTTTGGCAGGTTTAAATCTCATTAGCTAACGAGCCGCCTATCTGAAGATCCTCTTCGTGAGTGCTTATTTTTCTCTTAAGATCAGTACCACCTGCAAACTGGTTCAGGTATGATTCGAGTCCCTCTAGCAAGATGAGGAATAGTTAAGGAACAGCTGTTGCTCCAAAGACCCTTGCGGACACCACTGGTTCCTTGAGAAAACCGGTTTGCAAAGATGGGATCTTTGTTGTGTCCTTTCCTTCCGATTTTGTAGTTACGATATAATGAAGTGCTAACATTTTCTTTTTTTACATCTGTTGCCTGGTCTTTTAACCTTATATATGTACCATTTCTATCATGTGTACACATACACACATACACACACACACACACTTGAAATTTATCAGCCTAAACCAGGTACAAATTTAGCGACCAGCCTTGAGAGGTGGATAAGCGGCTGGGAACGGCTATGGGTAGAGTGTTTCGCCCAGGATCCGAGATTATATCGTGGTCATCGCCGTTAACCATATCACCATGGAAGCATGTGTGTGTGTGTGTGTGTGTGTGTGTGTGTGTGTGTGTGTGTGTGTGTGTGTGTGTGTGTGTGTGTGTGTGTGTGATTTATTCAAGTATTCTCTGTCCTTTATAGACTTTAAATGAGAGAATGAAAAGCAATTATCCAATTTAAGGGGCAAACAACGCAGAACGCTCAAACGCAGTCCTTTTTAAAACTTAATTGTGTTGATAATGAGTTTTGCTGTGTTTACAAGACTGTATGCTCAGAAATAAAGGAACTGCTTACAATGATTTTCCAGACTGAAAAAGGAAAGTTGATTCAGCGCCAGAACAAGAGTCTTACCGAGCGACATGGTCTGAGCCTTCCACTTCATCCACGCAAACTAGAAATGAATACACGTTGGGAAGACAGACTTGAAGAACAACTACAGTATGGGATTATACAACAGCGAAGAGATGCACTTGCGAGAGAACCCTGCTAATTAGGCCTTATCAAAGTACAAGACCAGTGAGAAAAAAACAGACCCCCTGCTAATAATGCCTTACCAAAGCACAAGACCAGCGAGAGAAGAAACCGGCAGAGTTAATGTATATAGTGAGGTAGACACACAGTAAAAGGGGTAGAGGTTTCTTGCTTTCCATTAATATCCTTTATCATCACTGAATAACATACTGAGAGATGGAGAAGGATGGAGAGACCTGCAGTCTCTGCCGTTATACAATTCGATCCCGGGCAGATATAAAATGCTCATTTTGATGTGTGTTCGTGTTTGCCTTAAAGGATGAGGAAAACCCAGCACTTCCACAAGCAAGCATGCGATAAACAGACCAGTCGTGGGCTTGAAATATTTAGAACGCAACCACAATTATGCATTTATGCAAAAATACTTATAATTTAGGAAAAGGTATTTCACAACCACATTTCTATTTCCATTTTCAGATATACCAGCAGATTTGGGCCGTCCTGTGGAGAACCACCACATCCTGCCTCACTACCACCACCACGCACTCCCACCCTGGCCACCACATCCTCCTTCGCTACCACGAGCACTCCTTCCCTCCCTGGCTACCACACTCTCCTTCACCAACGACATACCCTCCCACCCTGGCCGCTACACCACAGCACTCGCTCCCTCTCTGATTAACACGCCCTCCTTCACCAATGCCACGCCATTCCACCCTGGCCACCACACCCTCCTTCTCCAGCACTACACACTCCCTCCCTGACTACTGCACCTTCTCACACCATCACCACGCCCTCCATCCTTGGCCACCACACCCTGGACTGCGGATGGGTTTGTTCAGTGGTTACAAGCATCATCATGCCATTCTCCTCCTAAATACTTCCCATATCGCCGGCACAGCCATCTAGCTTACCAATGATATATTTTACCCAAAATATTCCTTCTCGGCAGCCAAAAATCTCTAAATTTCTATCCTGCCAAGAATCATTGGTAACTGTGAATGGGGGTTAGCTATCGTGCCTCTGGAAATCTCCTCGCCACGTCTACAAAGGACGGACGGACGGACGGACGGACGGATAGGAACGCCTTGTTAAGGTAGAGATTTTTAGATTTCATCCCAAGGAAAATGTCGAATATTGCAATGACGTACAGGAGTGGACCCACAGGCTCTGACGAAAGACCATTGATATGAACTTTGTTAGTAACTTTAATCAAACCACTTTTAACATTTACGAAGGATAAACTCATTAATTTATCAAGACATCACGTCCACTATGAATGGATTAGTTCCTCCCACACCAAGAAGAACAAGAATTAACAACAACAACTACTGCCACCCTTCCGTCCACTTGATACTCTCACACAGTCCCTCTGCCACCCGGCCGATAACGCCACACTGTCCCCCTGCCGCCCGACCGATAACGCCACACTGTCCCCCTGCCGCCCGGCCGATATCGCCACACTGTCCCCCTTCCCCACTTGGCTGATCCCTCCCCACACTGTCCCCCTCCTACTCGGCTGATCCCTCTACACTGGACATATATTCTGACGTCAAGGGCGTGACCCCAGCGGTCTTTTTTTTTTTTTATCAGTGCAACTTACCTGCCACTCCACCATTTCTTCACACTTTTCACTAACCGTTCAGTCACCCATACGATAAATCTCCTTGTGATATCAATAACTATAATCTGTGAGAAATCAAGTCCACCCAAAAACGTGTGAAAATACGGAGAAGGTAATTCTAACACCGACTCGTGTACGTGGAAATGTAACAGCACATTAGCTCTCCTCCACTTAGACTGCCAAAAGTGTACCATTGCAAACCTCTCCAAAGTGTTTTATCTTAGACTTAACAGAATCAGAATGCTTTACCGCAGATGAATACCTAAGAACCCTTCACGTGGTTATTGTCTGTTGTGTTTCATCAGTGACGAGATTCAGCACACGACCTCTACTGGTGTCTTTTTGCATTCAACTCCCTGACTACCCCATCCATAAACATATATATATATATATATATATATATATATATATATATATATATATATATATGTATATTCCCTGGGGATAGGGGAGAAAGAATACTTCCCACGTATTCCCTGCGTGTCGTAGGAGGCGACTAAAAGGGAAGGGAGCGGGGGGCTGGAAATCCTCCCCTCTCGTCTTTTTTTTTCCAAAAGAAGGAACAGAGGAGAGGTCCAGGTGAGGATATTCCCTCAAAGGCCCAGTCCTCTGTTCTTAACGCTACCTCGCTATCGCGGGAAATAGCGAATAGTATGAAAAAAAAAAAAAAAAAAAATATATATATATATATATATATATATATATATATATATATATATATATATATATATATATATATATATATGCATATATTTATATATATATATATATATGCATATCTATATATATATATATATATATATATATATATATATATATATATATATATATATGTATATATATATATATATATATATATATATCTTTCTTTTCTTTCAAACTATTCGCCATTTCCCGCATTAGCGAGGTAGCGTTAAGAACAGAGGACTGGGCCTTTGAGGGAATACCCTCACCTGGCCCAATTCTCTGTTCCTTCTTTTGGAAAATTAAAAAAAAAACGATAGGGGAGGATTTCCAGCCCCCCGCTCCCTCCCCTTTTAGTCGCCTTCTACGACACGCAGGGAATACGTGGGAAGTACTCTTAATCCCCTATCCCCAGGGATATATATATATATATATATATATATATATATATATATATATATATATATATATATATGGAACCATGGAAGCGGAAGTGGATCATAGGGTGGGGGAGGGGGCGAAAATTCTGGGAGCCTTGAAGAATGTGTGGAAGTCGAGAACATTATATCGGAAAGCAAAAATGGGTATGTTTGAAGGAATAGTGGTTCCAAAAATGTTGTATGGTTGCGAGACATGGGCTATGGATAGAGTTGTGCGCAGGAGGATGGATGTGCTGGAAATGAGTGTATCAAGTAAATCCATCGAGATGATTATATCCTCAAACTGCTAACTCAGCGACGGGAGAATGAAAACAGTGCGGCCGCTGATGTATGGAGGCTCTTAGGAGCCTTCTTGACGGTGAATGAGCTGAGTGGATACATAGTTGTTAACGAGTGGGTCTTGCCAGGGGCCTGCGAGTGAGTTTTGGGGAGTGGCTTTGAGAAGTAGGTATCTTAATAGATTAGGAAGTAGGTAGCGAGGAAACTGATGGATGAGTGTAAGGTAACGGGCTGGAAAAAATAAGAGTCTGAAAATGCGGGAAAATGACGATAGTGGTGGTGATGAGGGGAACGACGAATGAAGGTGATGAGAGATCTCGTGAATTATGACGGACGCCTGAATTATGACAGACCAGGCTGATGGGCAATTGTTACGAGGGATGGTGAGTGGGGTTAGTAAGGAGAGGAGTAAGCACGAATAATGTGAGAACTGTAGAGGGGTCGTGACAGTTGATGGGTGGGGACAACATGTTCATGAGCAGGGATTAGTAAGGTAGTTCCAGGGTAGGAAAGAGAAAGATCATGAGCCGGAGGTAGTAAGGTAGCAGATAAGTAAGAAGAAAACCGACTAGCAGGGGTTGGTTAGGTAGCTGACGGGTGAGAAGGGAGTATGGTGATAAGCAGGGGCTAGGAACGGGACAGAAAAGTGCCAATGAGAGGGTTGTGCATTATGTTTGTGAAGCGGGTAATGAGTCAGGTTAATGAGGCAGCTAATAAGTGTTGCTACTGATGGGGAAGAGTGGGAGATGTGAGAAGGCTGATGAATGGAGGGAATGTGGGACTGATGAGAGGGGATAATGGGATGTGAAAAGGACTGATGAATGGAGGTAATGTGGGATTGATGAGTGGGGATAATGAATGTCCTAAATGACGAGGAAAGTAGTGGGGCGGTGATGGTATGGAGGACACAGGGAGGGTGTGTGAAACTGTGTAGCGAAGAGGGAGGTAGCTGTTGAGAGTGGGAGGGAGGGTGAACAACTAAGCACCTGATTGGTGAAGATGGTAATGGGGTAACGAGTGAAGTGAATCGTTTGATAAGAAACAATGAGAGAGGTAAGTAGCAGGGACAGAGTAGGTATACAGGCAGAGTTAGTCAAAGGCAAACTTCCTTCAGAAATACTTCAATTAAGCAGCAGCAACAAGACAACTTAGCTATCTGCTTTTCTTCTCATCCCGCATTTAAACACGAACCACATCTGTCTAGATCAGACAAGTCTGATGAGGGCTACGACGGTTTGAGATAAGTGGAAGTACTGAAAGGTTAACAAAGCGAGGCTAATGAAGGGGCTAATGAGCAGGATCAGTGGGGGGTTCATGGAGGGGACATATTAATGATAAACTAATACTTCGTTAGCCATCAAGACAAACTGAAAAGGCGCAATGTACGTACAATATAACCATGATATGCTGTTCCACATTGGACCCTTCAGGTTGACCTTCGGTTTTTGTACACCACTTATTTTATGCAGAAATAGTACAAGTTTGAGTGTCCAGTACAATCTACAGTCACCCTTGATAGTAGAGATATATCTGCTATTAAGGGTGCCAGTGACATGGCCTTATACAGCCTTATAACATTACGTTAACAACAGAGGGTTAGGGCCTTCATGATTACTGGTTACCATGAATATTTGCGATAATTGTGGATTATGGTCATATGACAATCTAATGTCAATGTTGAGGAAGTGATCCGTACATCAAAATAGTGTAACGGATCTACAGGGAGATGCAAGATACTAACACTTTTTAATTAAGGTAACAAACAGTCAAGGAACAATGAGAGGGTTGTGAATTTCAGGTTAGCTATCGACCCGGCAGGCATCTTCTAAGGCTAAGTGACTGGGCGATTGTTCCAGGGCTGGGGAGTGGAGAGCGAGGCTACGATGCGGTGGATCTCTTGGATGAGGGTCTTCGTACCAGGGACAGCTAACTAATGCTCCTGAATATCTCATTTCATAACTGTGCCCTACTGTCTCCATCATTAAATTCAGATTGTGCAGCAAGGTGATCATCTCCTTCAGAAAAAAGGAAGATATGTGCTTGATTCACAGAAATGAATTTCCACTGTCGATATGTGGGACCAGTACAAGCAAACGAAGGAACACAAGCATTTGGAATAATTCATCGCTTGTGGGCCATAACATCAAGATGTGAGCTCCTGCGGTGTACACCAAACCTCAGTGTGCAGCGGAATAACCCGGGTGTGAACGGACAAGCGAGGTGATATCATGGAACGCCTCGCTTGATGTACCAGAGTAAGTTAGAAGTCTAAGATAAAAAACGTACATCTTCTTGCCATCTGCCGGAAACTCAGGTACTATTACTCCCCAGCTGCGTGACTGCTTAATTTGCACCCAATGAATATGGTGTTAATGGCAACGTTTCCAGTCTCCGGTCTGCATAGCTAACTTAGGTGTCGGGTTAATGATCTGGCTTTCTACAGAATACCGACTGAGATAGTGTTGCGAGAAAAAGAAAAAAGAAAAGGTAGAAAAATCATTTATGGAGTGTGTTTACGTGTGATGACATTTGTAATGATGTGATCAAGTGTAGGGACTAGCACGACCATGGACGGTAACGTCGTGGACCGAGAATTTGATATGGCCTGACTCGAGTACCTGGCACAAAAATAAGAATCATCAAAATACAAGGGGCGTCGTACGCACCCCTGAGGTAGTCAAGTAATTTCTCGAACCATCTAAATGAATATTACTGAGAGATACGAACGGGTTCCGGCTTTCAGCGCAGTTGTCAAACCACGTCAGCTGTGTCCCGGGAATAACATATGAAAACTTGTGAGGAGGAATATTATGATTAATGGAGTCAAATCCTCTCGAAACAGCAATGGACAATGACAAGGATGATCTTTCTTCATTTTGTTCGTTGGGAAGGAAGTCAGGAAAGTTGTGCAAAACCATCACAGCAGATTTTTTTCAATCCTATTTCCTGAAATAATTGCAATAATGGCATGGGATAAAGTTAGGAACTGCTTTGAAAATAACTGCGTCAAGTTAGTAACACATTTTTTTCCCCTCCCAAGAACATCGTTTGAAGGAGGAAGCATTGACCTAAGTCGATAGCAACCGCCAGCAGGGGACTTTAATGTTTATATATAGCGACCACTTTGGCAACCTTCCTATCAAGTAACATATATACCCTTTTTGTGGAGCTATTACAGAGGTGGGGGGCTGGGGGAGGGTGCTACCACGTGTGCTGCCTTCTGAAGTAGGCGGCACGAGACACTATCACACCCTGGAGAGGTCTCCTCCAGAAATCTGAGGACGTCCCTGAATTGGCTCTCAGAGTAAAGCAAGATAACAAGGGATATTCTGGACATAAACTCACCAAAGCTCTCAGTGGCCTGTGGTGACTGCTCATCCAGGGTGCCAGTGACCTTCTCGTTCTCATCTGTAAATGATGTGGCAATTACGGTAAAGCTATGGATTTTCCTACTATATAAGAGCACTTAGTGTGTGGGTTTTGGTAAATTATTATTCTTTCGTCACGATGGCCTATTGCTTCTCACACGAATTTCGGGTTATCTTTACATGGGTTGATGAGAATGGATTGCTTCACGATTGGAGGCAAGAAGAGGTTACAAATGATAGCGAGGCACTGTTGGTAAGGGTAAAAACGGGGGAACAAGTGATAGCAGTGAAGTTCATGGATTGGGTTCGTTAGGCGGATGGTCAGGGTGCAAACTAAAGATGAAAGCAGTGAGTGAGTAGCAGTAGCGTGACTCAGGAGAGTGAATAATAGTAACGGTGGTGAGGAAAGAAGGTAATGAGATGGTTGAGGAACAGGGCAGAGAAGAGGCCAATGAGCATATGTGCAAAAGGGTGGTCGAGTGGTGTTAGGGCTGGCTGATGGATGGGACAGTGAGGTGGCCCATGAATTGAGGTAGGGAAGGGTGATGTAAAAATAGTAAGAGACCTGAGCAGAGGCAGTAACTAAGCTAACAAGTGAAAGCAGTGAGCAGAGTGGAGAGTTGTTGTAGTCAGGAGGATCGCGAGAAGTGAATGAGTGAACGTGACCATGATTCGGTATTGTGCAAGGACTCATAAATGAGGTGTTCAACGAGCGAAGAACAGCGGAAGAGGGCAATGGGGATGTGAGGTGTGTAATCGATGAGGACCATGAGGGAAATGTGAACATGAGGGTGCTGTGTGACGGGAAGAAGCTATTGTGGGAAGATGGACACTAGCACATTTTGCTCGCTCTCTCCTCTCATCACCAGTATATGCTATTCAAGTCCCTCTCTCCCAGAGTATCTTTTCTCACCATCATCATCTCGCGTATTGTCTCTGCCTTCACTTACATATCTATCCCACCTCTTCCTCATCTCCCATTCCACATGACAGTCCCTCGTCCAATCGCCTCGCGTTCACTCCCATTACTCAGTGTCAGGGATTTGTAGATCTCCCTTTACAAGTGGAAGCTGAAACTCTGCGTTTTAACCAGGCTGCCTTTTTGCGCCTGGGTGCAGTAATTAGTGATTTCTTCTCAGCAAAACTGCAAGGCACAGGAGAAGACGGCGTTAACGACGCGGATGAAATATGAGTAGCGATTCCGTTCCGCCAAAAGACAAGCAGGACCAACACAGTCTGAATCATTAATGCACTCGGAAGACGGCGACAAAGCGAGACAACAAAAGCAGTCAAGAACATATGAAGCGGTTTAGAGGAAGCAACACTGTCAGCCTTAGTACTTACCAGCAGCGAGAGAGCCCAGGGACGAACTAGCTGACATAACACCATTCATTTCTTACCTGCAAATACAGAAATGAACTCGATTAATTTTACGCATCACAGAGATAATGGTGCATGATTGGCACGCACCAGCATGATGCACATGGGCAGGGTATGAGACATACTCCCAGCGATGATGCACATGGGCAGGGTATGAGACATACTCCCAGCGATGATGCACATGGGCAGGGTACGAGACTTACCACCAGCGGTATTCTTCTGTCAAATATTCCTGTCATTCCTGAACGTGCTACACAATCTTATGTACCTCAGTCAAACAGAATGTGCCCAAATATACCACGATATGTGCGAGACCATGAAAAAGCTTGAGAATGCATCACCAGGTATTATGTTTACCTCCGTACAAGACCAGCACTTTGCTATGACGGAAATTCGTGAGTACCAACATTGTGATTAGAAATACCCGGAAAACAAGTTTTTCACTATTCAGAATAATCTTAAGAGAAAAGTATCCAGGGCGAGGGATTTAATAAAAGTCCTTTGAATATTCTGAAAATACTATGCCTCAGAACTTGAATACTGTGGAAATGCTCTTTTAAAGGTGGTAATGTCTCTTTACCAAAACACCATGAAATTTCAACATACCTTGCTAGAAATACTCTAACTACGGTAGACTACAACGTGAGGGGGGGGTTAATTTGCCACTTACATATTCATGCCTTATATATTCCTCTGCCTGGAATAAAGCGTGTGGGTTAATCACCCACTTAAGTATTCATACCGATGTTCTTTCCCACCCCAAGAGAAAAACTCACTTTCAGTTGTCCCACACAAAGGTGGATGCCATATTTCTATGGAGAATCTCAAAAGTTTTTAAATGTAATGCGAAACACACATACACATACACACATACAGATTTGAGATTCGGGGGATACAGGTTATAAGCACCAAATCATTTGCATAAGAGAATGAGCTCCGCTTTACTCAAAAGAGGATGATGGACGAATTACGTGTATCTGGAGAGCCAGAGCTTAAGCATTTGACACTATACCACGCTGGAGGCTGGTCAAGAAGCTGGGTCTTCAGGTAGGAAAAGGGAGAAAGATTGCTACTTCCTAAGTGAAGGAGAGCAAACGACACATGTCACAGAAGCCTTCTTCAAATGGGTTTGGGGGTCACCAATGGTGTGTCACATGGCTTGGCCCATAGACAATTGCACTTAAGTGCCTTGCCAGAAGGACTGGACTCTACCCTGAATAGGTTTGAGGATGATCCCAAGGCCATAAGGGAAAATAAAAGATGAAGGATGATTACATAAAGTTAAAAGACATACATACACAAACTTTAAGAATGATACATCGTTGTTGAAAAGAATTCCAGGTAAATGTGCAGAAGTAAGGATGGGAGAGAGATAAAGAAGGCCTAGATACAAATATTACCTGGAAGGATATGAGGTGCAGGAAGCCGTGTGGGAGAGGAACTTAGGAGTCAACATTGTACCCATCCTCTCGCCAGAACTAGTATACCTTACAAGAAGTGTTAAAGATCCAGAGTATCTCTGCTGGCAGGTAAGAGGATCACATTCAAATACAAGGATAGGAAAAATGTTCAGCAAATTGTACCCATTTTGTATGAAACCTAAAGTCAGGATATCCTTCTCACGTTTAGTAATCGCGTAAAAAGAAACTCAAGGTGATATTGCAGATGATTCAGAGGAAGGTATGGGAGATTGTACCAAACATGAGAGAGTGGGGTAGGTTTCAAAACAATTGTTATAACAACAAACAGTTCATCAAAAGGTGTAGACAAAGATGGGACAATCAAAGGCCATGAACAACTGAGCAAGAGACATGTTTGAAGAGTTACAGGACTGCTATTATCATATAAGACTATTAGACGAATGAAGTACACGAAGTAATGATACTGGGAATGCTGCCAGTATGCAAAAATTTGAAATATAATCACACAAAAAAAATTGTGAAAATAACACATCACTCCGTGCAGGAATTGTAACAGTTACTATCCCATGAAAGATACCAGTATAATGCCTTAAGTGTCTCCGAGCTATGCGAGTTTCAGTGTCTTGTATATAAGAGAAAAAAGAACAGTATAATAATTTGAAAAGAGATCCTACGATTCTCTTTTTCTTTGTGCAATCTTAAGTAACATAAATGATGAATGATAGTGAAAATCCAGTAGTGTGTGTAAATACTGCTGAGACATGAATGTTTTAGTGTCCTCGATACCCACTTTAGAGAAACGTGTATGTTTTAGTGTCCACGACACACACAAAAGGGAGATATGAGTGTTTCAGCGTCCATGACACACACACACACACACACACACACACACACACACACACACTGGAGAATAAACCAACTTCCAATATCTCAGGACAAATAGCCAGACACTACAATAATGATGATATTCTGATATTCCTGGCCCGCACAGGAGAGACATGATACTCTATTATCTCTCGTAACCTTTCCTCCTCTTCCCCCACCACACACACACACACACACACACGGGAATAATAATGATAATGCTTTAGTATTCATGACACTCATGTAGCAGAAACATAATGCCACCATGTCATCACAAGGACAGAGAGAGTAAAGGGACATTAGCGTCCCATGATTCCAGACACATACTGGAGGAATGTTAATATTCTAGTATCCTATGACACTCAAGCAAGCAATATGATTACTCTGGTCTCGATGATACATTAAAAGGAATACATTATCCTGCGTCCTAGATGTACTTATAGAGAACAATTGATCAGTAACCTGGTGAGTTTCGAAGTATTGTGATGAGGAGAACAATAATCCCCGTCAAATATCAGTAAGTTTACAAACTATACATGAATGATGGTGCGGTTAACATAAAGAAAAAAAAATCCATTGTCGCGCCATAAATATCATGTTTACATATATGTGGCCCACTATATTATGATCAGGGATGGTCTTCTCAATGACACAACCTGTTCCATAAAATTTGTAGTCCTTATACGTAGGGATGATAACGACACTCCATAGCTACATTGTAAATATACAAGGAAAACAGTTAACCAGAGACAAAAATCTGAGCTACATCAAGTACTTTTGAGTCACGTTCTGGCGTTTCCCTTGCCAAGAAATCCAAACAACACGGCAAGAAACCTTCTGTAAGACATCAGAGTTGATCAAACCTACCAAATTCTGTCTCCTCTCTCTTGTCCTCAGCGATATCTCAATAACGCTTTGCTCTGTGTCGCTGGCGCAGACACATACCAACAGCTTATTTCAAGGAGATGTGCGCCCCTTTTGCCATCTCTCTGTCGCAACTCCAAAAACTGTGAGTGGTTCCTGAGATGTTTAACTTCGAGTTAGTGATGATCAGTCGGGCATGGCGTGGCGTGGCCTCCACGTCTTCATCTTTTTCTGTCTAGTTTTCCCTCTCGTTCCTTTTGTGGTGATGTGAAACACATCTATGAAAACAATAGAAACAAGTCATAAGGAACATAAATATATAATGGTTTAGGTCTTGGAATAACTAGATATTATGCAAATAAGAATAGAAATGATAAAGCTGGAGACGGACCATCCCTACATGACTGTTTTACGTTAACACATTGTACATGACTATTAACAGTGAAAGAAAACTGGGTAGATAACGTGTGTGATCATCCTCGCCTCGCGACACTATAATTGTATCATCCGTTTTCTTCTTTTCTAACTTATTGGCACATCCGTCTATTATCTAACATTTCTTATCTATTTCTTTATTACTTGTGTAGCTGATTTAGTAACTTGATACATAAATTCCTGCCCTCCAGAACGCTACGTGTCAAGAAGATTAACACCAAGTATCCTTTTGGTACATTCCTGAACAAATGTAGTAATACACTGACAGACACGAAATTTGTCAAAATCACTATCCGTAATATGGCCACATTCGCCATGAAACGAGGTGTACTTTGGAAATGTAGCATCCTACAGTACGTCGTCGTCCAACAGATCTATGCAACTGAAGTTGAATATCCTGCCAGTTCGAAATGAAAGTAACACTGTCCTTTTTTGTTGATGCGAAAGGCTCTCCGGAAAATCAACAGATGTTTCATCATCTGATGTTATCATCCACCGGAGCGATATGCATCCATATTTTGAGCTTTACAAGATTATCTACCTCTACTCGTACCCGTCAAAGCTCGATATCAGAACTGGCCAGAGAATCTGAATAAGGAGAACGTCTTTCATGTTATGCGGTCTTTAAAGAGCAAAATACAATCTGGTAATCCGTGACTTTAAATCTACATACATACGTCCATGATTCACTCCTCGAGAACATAAAAGAGTAAGATATCTTGGTCGTATGACTTGATTCCCTGCCTGCCTCTAGTGGAGAGGAGAGAGCCAGATAATCCGGATATCTATGCATGGCCACACGACCTACCTCTCATCCTGTCCTCCGAAGCAGGAGCCAAGTGTCCCAGGGTCCCGCATGACAAAGAACAGTTATAATGGCTAGGCGGAAGTCAATTGAGGCTCTTTGTCCCGATCAAGTAGCCCATTTTTCGCTTTATCCTCTGTCATCTTTTTTAAAAGGGCCCACCCGCCTCTCATCGAATCTTACAGAGCAGGAAGGAGTCGGGTGATCTGTGACCTAGCAACACCCACAGTGCCGCGTCCCCTCGCCTCCTTCAGGGAGGTCAACAGTTTGGTAACACGGGTCTTTGCTCGGCAGGGCTGTCTTCCTGCCTCTGATGGAGTTGAGAATTCAGATAAGAAACGAGTGGCCAAAATCCGGGAAAAGACGTAGACCTGGATGGTAGCGCTGAAGGCGCGTCCTTTCAACGCACTGCTACTCAGGAAACACACAGTACAATCGTTCTATGCAGGATCTCATCCAGTTTTGAAGTATTCAAATAAACTAAATCAAGATAAAGAAAATCATGTTCATTAATGATTTTGAATAAAATGAGATTACACAATTTTTCATTCGGTAGTCAAAATTCGTTAAACTGATACGCAGCGTTTATATATATATATATATATATATATATATATATATATATATATATATATATATATATATATATATATATATATATATATATATATATATATATATATATATATATATATATATATATATGGTAGCGCAAGGTAGCGCAAGGAAACAGACGAAAGAAATGGCCCAACCCACCCCCATACACAATGTATATACATACACGTCCCCACACGCAAATATACATACCTATACATCTCAATGTACACATACAGATACACACACAGACACATACATATATACCCATGCACACAATTCACACTGTCTGCCTTTATTCATTCCCATCGCCACCTCGCCACACATGGAATACCATCCCCCTCACCCCTCATATGTGAGAGGTAGCACTAAGACAACAAAGGCCCCATTCGTTCACACTCCGTCTCTAGCTGTCATGCAATAATGCCCGAAACCACAGCTCCCTTTCCACATCCAGGCCCCACACAACTTTCCATGGTTTACCCTAGACGCTTCACATGCCCTGATTCAATCCACTGACAGCACGTCAACCCCGGTATACCACATCGCTCCAATTCACTCTATTCCTTGCCCTCCTTTCACCCTCCTGCATGTTCAGGCCCCGATCACACAAAATCTTTTTCACTCCATCTTTCCACCTCCAATCTGGTCTCCCACTTCTCCTCGTTCCCTCCACCTCCGACACATATATCCTCTTGGTCAATCTTTCCTCACTCATTCTCTCCATGTGCCCAAACCATTTCAAAACACCCTCTTCTGCTCTCTCAACCACGCTCTTTTTATTTCCACACATCTCTCTTACCCTTACATTACTTACTCGATCAAACCACCTCACACCACACATTGTCCTCAAACATCTCATTTCCTACACATCCACCCTCCTGCGCACAACTCTATCCACAGCCCACGCCTCGCAACCATACAACATTGTTGGAACCACTATTCCTTCAAACATACCCATTTTTGCTTTCCGAGATAATGTTCTCGACTTCCACACATTCTTCAAGGCTCCCAGGATTTTCGCCCCCTCCCCCACCCTATGATTCACTTCCGCTTCCATGGTTCCATCCGCTGCCAGATCCACTCCCAGATATCTAAAACACTTTACTTCCTCCAGTTTTTCTCCATTCAAACTTACCTCCCAATTGACTTGACCCTCAACCCTATTGTACCTAATAACCTCGCAAACGCGGGAGACAGCGACAAAGCAAAATAAATAAATAAATAAATATATATATATATATATATATATATATATATATATATATATATATATATATATATATATATAGTGGGTGAAGTTGCAAAGGTTCTAGGAGCATTTGAAAACGTATGGAAAGAGTGGTCAGCACCTGGGAGGGCGAAAAATATGTATGTTGTATGAATGCGAGGATGTATAAAAGAGAACGTGCGGAGGAAGGAGGAAGTGTTGGAAATGTAATGTTTGAGGACAACGTGTGGTGTGATGTAGTTTGATCGAATAAGCAGTGAAAGAATCAAAGAGAGGTGTGGTAAATGAGTGTGGTTGAGAAAGCTGAAGATGATGTGCTGAAATGATTTAGACACAGGAGGTGAATTATAGACGATAAGTTGACAGAGAGGATATATTTGTCAGAAGTGGAGGGAACAAGGAGAAACGCGACACCAAATTGGTGGCGGAAGAGATTTTGAGTGATCGGGGCCTGAACATGCAGGAGAGTGAAAGGTGTGCATGGGACAGGGTGAATGGGAATAATATGGTATCCTGGGATCGACTGTCAATGAACTTAACCAGGGCATGTGAAGCGTCCTGGGTAAACCATGAAAAGGCCTGTGGTGCCTGGTTTTGGATTGAGAGCTGTGGTTTCGGTGCAATACACATGACAAAGAACGGATGAGGGCTTTCTTCGTCTGCTCTTAGCATTATCTCGCTAATGCGGGAAACGACGATCAAGCAAGAGAAAAAAATTATATATATATATATATATATATATATATATATATATATATATATATATATATATATATATATATATTCTTTCTTTCTTTTTCATACTATTCGCCATTTCCCGCGTCAGCGAGGTGGCGTTAAGAACAGAGGACTGGGCCTCTGAGGAAACATCCTCATCCAGCCCCTTCTCTGTTCCTTCCTTTGGAAAAAAAAAAAAAAGAAAAAAAAAAAAAAGAGAGGGGAGGATTTCCAACCCCCCGCTCAATTCCCTTTTAGTCGCCTTCTACGACACGCAGGGAATACGTGGGAAGTATTCTTTCTCCCCTATCCCCAGGGATATATATATATATATATATATATATATATATATATATATATATATATATATATATCCCTGGGGATAGGGGAGAAAGAATACTTCCCACGTATTCCCTGCGTGTCGTAGAAGGCGACTAAAAGGGGAGGGAGCGGGTGGCTGGAAATCCTCCCCTCTCTTGTGTTTTTTTAATTTTCCAAAAGAGGGAACAGAGAAGGGGGTCAGGTGAGGATGTTCCTTCTAAGGCCCAGTTCTCTGTTCTTAGCGCTACCTCGCTAACGCGGGAAATGGCAAATAGTATGAAAAAAAAAAAGATTATATATATATATATATATATATATATATATATATATATATATATATATATATATATATATATATATATGTATTCATTTCATTTATTCATTTTGCTTTGTCGCTGTCTCCCGCGTTAGCGAGGTAGCGCAAGGAAACAGACGAAAGAATGGCCCAACCCACCCACATACACATGTATATACATACACGTCCACACACGCAAATATACATACCCATACATCTCAACGTATATATATATATCCACACACAGACATATGCATATATACACATATACATAATTCATACTGTCTGCCTTTATTCATTCTCATCGCCACCTCGCTACACATGAAATAACAGCCCCCTCCCCCTTCATATGTGCGAGGTAGCGCACACATGTGTGTGTGTATATATATATATATATATGTATATATATATATATATATATATATATATATATATATATATATATATATATATATATATATATATATATACTGGAAAGGATCACAAAGGATCATCAAGTATATTCCTATGAGTCCACGGGGAAATAGAACACGATAAGTTCCCAAGTGCGCTTTCATGTAATAATCACATCATCAGGGGAGATACAAGAAAGAAATATAAGTCAGATGATACACAACGAAGAGACGTAGCTAGGACGCCATTCGGTAAACAAGTGACTGTCTAAGATAGACAAAGAGCGTATCATAAACTTATTGTGTGTAAGAAGGGGAATCATTTACAAAGTTTATCAACAATAAACCTGTCCAATTTGTATAGACCTTCACGAGTATTAAGGTTGTAATTCATTGTGTATCTAATGATAGAAGATTCAATGATATTTCTCGTCGTACCGGACATTACTCCAGTCAATACAATGATCATAGTTTGTAGCGTGATGAAACAAGGTATTTGACTCTTGCCCTGTACTTGTACTAATCTATGTTGCTTTAGTCTAATAGAAAGATCCTTACAGTCTGCCCAACATAGAACTTATCAATTTCTACATGGCACTTTATAGATGCATCTAGGAGAATTTTTTGGTGAGTTCCTGATTAAGATATTCTTTATAGTATTATCGTTGCTGAAGGCAACATCTACATTGAAGGATTTAAGCAACATGGGAAGTAAAGTAAGATCATTATTAAAAGGGAGAACTAAAAGATTCTTGTTGTCAATGGGAGGTTTGGGCTCAACTCTATAAAATGATTTCTTTGATAAATTAAGGGATTTATCAATGAAAGATCTAGGGTCCTTAAACAAGATCCAATTGAATATATCTTCTCTAACTCAACATCAGTAAACTCTGGACTGCAAATACGTAATGCCCTAAGGAACACAGACTGAAATGATGATAATTTGACTGTCATGTTGAGATGAGTAATAATGGATACATGAGCATACATTGGTAGGTTTTCTGTATATGCTAAACTTGAACTAGTTTACTTGCCTATATATCATCCAATCAAAAAATGGTAACATACCATTATTATCGTTTTCTACAGTAAATTTGATGGAAGGTACTAGATTGTTAAGTAAGGGGAGAAATGTTTGTAAATTTTCATTTGTTGGCCAAACACAAAAAAAAACATCATCTACATATCTAAACCAAATTGCATTAAGAAGGTAAGATACCCTTTAGTAATTTTGTTTCAAAGAATTCCATATAAAGATTACTTAGTACAAGTGAAAGAGGGTTACCCATTGCCATACCAAATTTTTGAGCATAATATTCTCCATTGAATTGAAAAACAGTCTTTTATACACAATTTTATCAGTTCAATAAAAACTGACTTTGAAACAGGAAAATAAATATCATCCAAAACATCAAACAGATATTCTAAAAGGTCATCAACTGGAACTTTTGTGAACAGTGAGGAAACATCAAAGCTAACAAGTCTGAAATCAAAATTAACATTGATATTGTTAAGCTTGTTAACTAAATCAACATTGTTCATATCAGAATTTGATATCTAATCCACTAAACGGTAAGATATCAAACCCTTTAATGGTCTAGGTATCAACTTCTAATATCATGAATAATGTAGATTTAGTTAACAAGCCTTACAATATCAATGTTAATTGGAACCATGGGTGGAACCATGGAAGCGGAAGTGTCACAGGGTCGGGGAGGGGAAGAAGGTTCAGGGAGAGTTGAAGAATGTGTGGAAGGCGAGATCGTTATCTCGGAGAGCAAAAATTGGCATGTTTGAAGGAATAGTGGTTCCAACAATGTTTTATGGTTGCGAGGTGTGGGCTTTAGATAGGGTTGTGCGGAGGAGGGTGGATGTGTTAGAAATGAAATGTTTGAGGACAATATATGGTATAAGGTGGTTGATCGAGTAAGTAATGAGAGGGTAAGAGAGATGTGTGGAAATAAAAAGAGTGTGGTTGAGAGAGCAGGAGAGGGTGCAGTGAAACGGTTTGGTCACATGGAGAGAATGAGTGAGGAAAAAGCTGAAGGGAACGAGGACGAGTGGGAGACCATAGGAAGTTTTGTGGGGCCTGGATGTGGAAAGGGAGCTGTGGTTTCGGTGCATTATACATGACAGCTAGAGACTGAGTGTGAACGATTGTGGCCTTTGTTCTTTTCCTAGCGCTGCCTCGCGCGCGGGGGGTTGGGAATGCTGTTGGGGTGCTTTTTTCATGTGTGGCGGGGTGGCGACGTGAAAGGATGAAGGCAGCAAGTATGAATATGTACATGGGTATATATGTATATGTCTGTATGTATATGTATGTATACGTTGAAATGTATCGGTATGTATACGTGCATGTGTGCGCGTTTATGTATATACATGTGTATTTGGGTGGGTTGAGCCATTCTTTCGTCTGTTTCCTTGCGCTACCTCGCTAACATGGGAGACAACGACAAAGTATAATAAATGAACATATATATATATATATATATATATATATATATATATATATATATATATATATATATATATATCTTTCATATTATTCGCCATTTCCCGCCTCAGCGAGGTAGCGTTAAGAACAGAGGACTGGGCCTCTGAGGGAATATCCTCACCCGGCCCCCCTCTCTGTTCCTTCCTTTGCAAAAAGAAAAAAAAATGAGAGGAGAAGATTTCTAGCCCCCCGCTCCCTTCACTTTTAGTCGCCTTCTACGATACGCAGGGAACACGTGGGAAGTATTCTTTCTCCCCTATCCCCTATCCCCAGGGATATCAGCTGTTGGCTGATTCACGTGAGAAACTGCAGAAGCTGGTGACTGAGTTTGGTAAAGTGTGTGAAAGAAGAAAGGTAAGAGTAAATGTGAATAAGAGCAAGGTTATTAGGTACAGTAGGGTTGAGGGTCAAGTCAATTGGGAGGTAAATTTGAATGGAGAAAAACTGGAGGAAGTAAAGTGTTTTAGATATCTGGGAGTGGATCTGGCAGCGGATGGAACCATGGAAGCGGAAGTGGATCATAGGGTGGGGGAGGGGGCGAAAATTCTGGGAGCCTTGAAAAATGTGAGGAAGTCGAGAACATTATCTCGGAAAGCAAAAATGGGTATGTTTGAAGGAATAGTGGTTCCAACAATGTTGTATGGTTGCGAGGCGTGGGCTATGGATAGAGTTGTGCGCAGGAGGATGGATGTGCTGGAAATGAGATGTTTGAGGACAATGTGTGGTGTGAGGTGGTTTGATCGAGTAAGTAACGTAAGGGTAAGAGAGATGTGTGGAAATAAAAAGAGCGTGGTTGAGAGAGCAGAAGAGGGTGTTTTGAAATGGTTTGGGCACATGGAGAGAATGAGTGAGGAAAGATTGACCAAGAGGATATATGTGTCGGAGGTGGAGGGAACGAGGAGAAGTGGGAGACCAAATTGGTGGTGGAAAGATGGAGTGAAAAAGATTTTGTGTGATCGGGGCCTGAACATGCATGAGGGTGAAAGGAGGGCAAGGAATAGAGTGAACTGGATCGATGTGGTATACCGGGGTTGACGTGCTGTCAGTGGATTGAATCAGGGCATGTGAAGCGTCTGGGGTAAACCATGGAAAGCTGTGTAGGTATGTATATTTGCGTGTGTGGACGTGTATGTATATACATGTGTATGGGGATGGGTTGGGCCATTTCTTTCGTCTGTTTCTTTGCGCTACCTCGCGAACGCGGGGGAGACAGCGACAAAGCAAAAAAAAAAAAAAAAATTATGTATATATATATATATATATATATATATATATATATATATATATATATATATATTCACCCCAACATTCACTCCTCTTTTCTGAAAACCCATACTAATCTTCACCTTAGCCTCCACAAGATAATGATCAGACATCCCTCCAGTTGCACCTCTCAGCACATTAACATCCAAAAGTCTCTCTTTCGCACGCCTGTCAATTAACACGTAATCCAATAACGCTCTCTGGCCATCTCTCCTACTTACATAAGTATACTTATGTATATCTCGCTTTTTAAACCAGGTATTCCCAATCATCAGTCCTTTTTCAGCACATAAATCTACAAGCTCTTCACCATTTCCATTTACAACACTGAACACCCCATGCATACCAATTATTCCCTCAACTGCCACATTACTCACCTTTGCATTCAAATCACCCATCACTATAACCCGGTGATGGGTGGTGAGAGTAAGTGAGCTTGGGAAGGAGACCTGTGTGGGGAAGTACCAGGAGAGACTGTGTACAGAATGGAAAAAGGTGAGAACAATGGAAGTAAGGGGAGTGGGGGAGGAATGGGATGTATTTAGGGAATCAGTGATGGATTGCGCAAAAGATGCTTGTGGCATGAGAAGAGTGGGAGGTGGGCTGTTTAGAAAGGGTAGTGAGTGGTGGGATGAAGAAGTAAGAGTATTAGTGAAAGAGAAGAGAGAGGCATTTGGACGATTTTTGCAGGGAAAAAATGCAATTGAGTGGGAGAAGTATAAAAGAAAGAGACAGGAGGTCAAGAGAAAGGTGCAAGAGGTGAAAAAAAGGGCAAATGAGAGTTGGGGTGAGAGACTATCAGTAAATTTTAGGGAGAATAAAAAGATGTTCTGGAAGGAGCTAAATAGGGTGCGTAAGACAAGGGAGCAAATGGGAACTTCAGTGAAGGGCGTAAATGGGGAGGTGATAACAAGTAGCGGTGATGTGAGAAGGAGATGGAATGAGTATTTTGAAGGTTTGTTGAATGTGTCTGATGACAGAGTGGCAGATATAGGGTGTTTTGGTCGAGGTGGTGTGCAAAGTGAGAGGGTTAGGGAAAATGATTTGGTAAACAGAGAAGAGGTAGTAAAAGCTTTGCGGAAGATGAAAGCCGGCAAGGCAGCAGGTTTGGATGGTATCGCAGTGGAATTTATTAAGAAAGGGGGTGACTGTATTGTTGACTGGTTGGTAAGGTTATTTAATGTATGTATGACTCATGGTGAGGTGCCTGAGGATTGGCGGAATGCGTGCATAGTGCCATTGTACAAAGGCAAAGGGGATAAGAGTGAGTGCTCAAATTACAGAGGTATAAGTTTGTTGAGTATTCCTGGTAAATTATATGGGAGGGTATTGATTGAGAGGGTGAAGGCATGTACAGAGCATCAGATTGGGGAAGAGCAGTGCGGTTTCAGAAGTGGTAGAGGATGTGTGGATCAGGTGTTTGCTTTGAAGAATGTATGTGAGAAATACTTAGAAAAGCAAATGGATTTGTATGTAGCATTTATGGATCTGGAGAAGGCATATGATAGAGTTGATAGAGATGCTCTGTGGAAGGTATTAAGAATATATGGTGTGGGAGGCAAGTTGTTAGAAGCAGTGAAAATTTTTTTCGAGGATGTAAGGCATGTGTACGTGTAGGAAGAGAGGAAAGTGATTGGTTCTCAGTGAATGTAGGTTTGCGCCAGGGGTGTGTGATGTCTCCATGGTTGTTTAATTTGTTTATGGATGGGGTTGTAAGGGAGGTAAATGCAAGAGTCCTGGAAAGAGGGGCAAGTATGAAGTCTGTTGGGGATGAGAGAGCTTGGGAAGTGAGTCAGTTGTTGTTCGCTGATGATACAGCGCTGGTGGCTGATTCATGTGAGAAACTGCAGAAGCTGGTGACTGAGTTTGGTAAAGTGTGTGGAAGAAGAAAGTTGAGAGTAAATGTGAATAAGAGCAAGGTTATTAGGTACAGTAGGGGTGAGGGTCAAGTCAATTGGGAGGTGAGTTTGAATGGAGAAAAACTGGAGGAAGTGAAGTGTTTTAGATATCTGGGAGTGGATCTGTCAGCGGATGGAACCATGGAAGCGGAAGTGGATCATAGGGTGGGGGAGGGGGCGAAAATTTTGGGAGCCTTGAAAAATGTGTGGAAGTCGAGAACATTATCTCGGAAAGCAAAAATGGGTATGTTTGAGGGAATAGTGGTTCCAACAATGTTGTATGGTTGCGAGGCGTGGGCTATGGATAGAGATGTGCGCAGGAGGATGGATGTGCTGGAAATGAGATGTTTGAGGACAATGTGTGGTGTGAGGTGGTTTGATCGAGTAAGTAACGTAAGGGTAAGAGAGATGTGTGGAAATAAAAAGAGCGTGGTTGAGAGAGCAGAAGAGGGTGTTTTGAAATGGTTTGGGCACATGGAGAGAATGAGTGAGGAGAGATTGACCAAGAGGATATATGTGTCGGAGGTGGAGGGAACGAGGAGAAGAGGGAGACCAAATTGGAGGTGGAAAGATGGAGTGAAAAAGATTTTGTGTGATCGGGGCCTGAACATGCAGGAGGGTGAAAGGAGGGCAAGAAATAGAGTGAATTGGAGTCATGTGGTATACAGGGGTTGACGTGCTGTCAGTGGATTGAAGCAAGGCATGTGAAGCGTCTGGGGTAAACCATGGAAAGCTGTGTAGGTATGTATATTTGCGTGTGTGGACGTGTGTATGTACATGTGTATGGGGGGGGGGCCATTTCTTTCGTCTGTTTCCTTGCGCTACCTCGCAAACGCGGGAGACAGCGACAAAGTATAAAAAAAAAAAAAAAAATATATATATATATATATATATATACATATAAATACATATATATATATATTTATTTATTTATGCAATAAGCACACAAGTAGTAAGTGTGCATATGTGGGGAAAACCTCAAGGAAACTGAAAATCCGCAGCGTCAAGCGCTTATGTATAACCACATCGTCAGGCCTGGGTTTAGGGAGTAAAGATGGTGTGTAGACCAGGTTTTTCAATCTCAGGAGTTTATGAAAAATAATAATGAAGAAGCACTGTAAGAAGCACTTTCAAAAAAGACATTTAAACATAAAAGAAAAGGGCATAAAAAAAGCTGACATATCCTGTGCATGGAAGGCTTCCAAAACTCTGCTGAGAGTATTTACTGTGCTGGTGGGAGAGTAAATGGTAGCGGGAGTGAGTGGCACGGAAAACGGGGGAGCGTTTGAGGGCTGTGCAAGGTCACCAAGGTCGCTTTCAAAAATAACGGATGATGCTTTTAAGATGAGAGTTGTTCAGGGTGAGGGACAGGGTTACAGTTGAGCTATAGTAAAAGCAGAATGGAAGTTACCACAGCATGAGGATGATGCCCTTGTGTTACCTGAATCAGGTGTGCTAACCAGAACAGATGATCACTTTGATGATACGTTAGAGCGAGTTCGAGTCAGCTCCTAATTTTTCAAAAATAGTGATAAATGCAGACTGGCACTAGTATGTGTGGATATAATGTTAAAGCGATGAGACAGATGCGAGAGATGAGCAGATGCAGTAAGTGTTTTATATATGACGATGCAAGAGGAATGATTCTTGACTTTTCATAGTGCTCGGAAGTGTGTGTGTGCGTGTGTGTATAAAGGAAGTGCGAATGTAGGCATTGGCTGAACTTACGAATTCAGTTCAGTATAAAAAGTACAACATTAAGATGTGTTAGAGAGGTAAGAAGAGCTCTGTTTCGTTGAAGACACTGAACTTGAATTGAAATTATGTACGACTGGACAGAGAGGATTGTAAATAATCCACCTCTTTCATCTTCCTTTCTTTTCTTTTTCGCGTCAGCCGACATGGCAAAGGCAAAAACATTCCTTAGTCAAGGTCCATCTTGAATAAAAAGTAAGTTATCAGACGTAAGAACAAAAAAAATAATGAAGGGAGAATTAAGTTAAGCTCCTCAGGTGTTTGTAGACTCGACTCCTTTAAAGTTGGAAAGGTTATGGGAACATAAGACAAAAGACGGTAAAGTGTTCCACACACAACTCAAAGCAAAGAGAGACGTATCACATTAGTTGAACCTCTTGTAGCTGGTCTTCACGTAGAAGCTATGGGTAGCAGGAGATAGAAGAGCGCCGTGGCCCCAGGTCACAGTACCTAGGACACATGCAAACAGCTCAGGAAAACGGTAGCCACAACAACACCTGCAGAAAGAAGAGACGGAAGCAACGTGACAACGGATGATAAAGGGATCGTTAAGAGAAAGATGATACCAGGAGAATAAGGAAGGCCTGGATCTTCTGATTCTAATCTGGCTGAGAGACGTGGGAAAAGAACAAACCCAGATGTGTGAATGAGGTCCCAGTTGATGTGAAACTGCTCACAAGAGAGATAATTGCGGCACCTAAACAACACAACCAGCTTCTGGGAAGCAGATTCTGTGATGCTCTTTATGTGTGATTTCCATCCGTGTATAATATAGTTAGGTCCAACGTGTTTATGTCAGGAACGAATCATGTTGCTTTGAAATTGAATGGAAGGAAATGAGAGAGATCTGAAAAGAAATCTAGGTAGAATCTGCGTTTTTGCACCGATGAATTTTACAAGACCACCGCGTTCCCATTACGCAATGTTCCAAGGATCTAAATAGAGAAGAAATGTGTTCAATGTGAGATAAAGAAATCACAGAGCGAGACGTGAAGGGAAAGCAAGCTGAAGTAGGCAGAACTGAATCTTAACGTATAAGTGAATAGGGTCCGAGGTAGAAGAATAAGGATCTGTAATGTAGAGAAGAATGAGGGTAGACGAAACGACAGAACTCTGAAGTATGCCACAGTTGATAAGGTAAGAGGGGGACGTCGCTCCATCAATGACAGCAGCAATGGAAAATGAGAGAAAGAAGCAAAAAGGCCGAAGTAAGAGAATTTGGAGAAGACTTGGGTTACACACCGCCAAATGGAGTTGCCGACAAAACATTCACGAAAATCCATAAGAGATAAAGACCAGCGTTGGGTCACACAGGATAGATCAGCAGTGGAGTTTACACAGCTTTAAGCCGTACTGATGATATGAAAGACAAGAATAGGATTCTAAGTGCCTAAGAAAGTGGAAATTAAGGGAAGAATTGAGATAGAGAGGTGAGAGCAATGAGGCGATTGTGATTATCATGAGGGTTAGAACGGTCTCTTTTCTTAAGGGTAGACTGTACTAAAGCATGCTTCCAAGACAGAGAAAAAGTTTGATTTTTCTCTTCTTTTCTTTAACAGAAACAATTAGGTGGGCAAGAATCGGAGGCATACTCCTTATGACACGAGGAAGTATGCCATCGGGTCATATGTGGGAAAAGTGTTAAAATGGATGCACATTTCCCTGTCGAAGTACGAGAACGTCCATCACTAACATACTTCAAAAAGGAATGTGCTACATCATTATCAAAATCTCGCGGAAACAGACGTCTGTTCCACACATACATGAAATTTTACTTTGTTGATATTCCTAACTCTGTCCCAAACGTAAAAAGATAATTTTCTTTACTTCGTAGAGTGTATACTAAAAAATTCTCATTATCACTACTATTATCAAAATTTCTATCATACTTTTTTGTTATTGCCTTACGAAAATGCGTGGAGTGATTAGTTGATCATGTAAGAAATGATTGTTCAACAGCAAGATTTGGTGGTACAGGCTGACACAGACAGCTAACCAGGGTGTGCTGAAATGGTTCGGACGTATGGAAAGGATAAGCAAATGAAGACTATGAGGCTCAAAGTGTCAGAAGTGGAGGGAGAAAGAGGGAAGGGATGGGAGAATGAGAAAGATGGAAAGATGGACTGAAAAACGCTCTGTGTTATTGCAAACTGAACATTCAGAGGGGTGCGAGAGGTACATGGAATGAAATAAAATCAGACCAATGTGACATATGGGGTCGATGTGCAGTCAATAGGCAGGACCAAGAGACATGAAGCTGTCTGAAGACACTACTGGACAGTCTGTGGGGCGTGTCTGTGAAGAGAGAACTCTACTTTTAGTGCAACATTCATGAAACGATGAGATTAAATGAGGCTACTGGTCGTCTGTTCTTGACCCTTCCTCACTCTACTAGGAAATGGGGAACAGGTATAAGATATTAATAATCTTTTCAATAGCAATAATAATAATAATAATAATAACAATTGTCATATCATAATTATCATTATGACCCATCATCATTATTAATCATCATCATCATCATCATAATTGGTATTATGTAATTTTCAAATAGTCCTGTTGTAATATAAAAAAAAAACCCTGAAATACAATGATTTCAGACACTTGAGCCATCTACTATGACATGTGATATACTACACATCACAGCAGCTTATATGACAGACTTCACTTCCTGCAACTTTCATCGTCTTGCTGGAGTGATGGAACAGCCTTTAGCGCTAGTGTCTTCACTTTTTGCAACATGAGCAATGACCTTAAGAACTCTGAGAACACTAATTAAAATGGTTTGCAACGACAACTTTGAACACAACAGCAAAGCTTCCTTTTCCACAGACGAACGAGCAGCGTCAACTTTCGTGAGGAAACACACCTGTTAAAGCTTTCAATAACTAATAATTTTTCCCTGTAGAGGAGATACCAGACGCCGCCATTTACAGCCTTAAATTTCAATTTTCTCCAGCGCTGGGGATGAATACCTTGTCCCTTGGGGTCCTCCCACGCCGGGGACGAGCCGGCAGACCCTCCTCCTCCTTCCCTCGCTCGCTCAAGCTCCGCTTCCCCGCCTCTATCATACCGCCCGTCAGCCCAGCCTCGTCTTCTACGAAGCTCTCCCTGAGAAGACCCCTCCGTAGCTCAGCTTAACCTGCACTCTCTGGCTGTTGCTGCTGTAGCACAAAGCCACCCAAGAACCCCTATTCAATAATGATAAGGCAGTGAACTCCAAAAGAGAGGGAGAGACAGAGAGGGAGAGACAGAGAGGGAGGGAGAAGTCTGGTGGACGTGAGAGGCTCAACAGCACCGAGGTATCGAAACATGAGAAAATGTATCGAAAACGAGCTCTTGGATGTTCTTGTTTATTTTACCTTGGACGTTCACTTTAGTTTCCGTGTTTACGCAAAGACTTTCTGCCCGAGTGTGTGTTTCCCAGCGAACGATCCATCCATCTCCCTCACTGCCACCAATCAACTTCCATTCATTTCAACTTTTAACGTTATTACTCACCCTATATTTTCTCAACTTGATGGACAATTTCCCCCAGTCTTCTTTACTCAACCTCTCGACTCTAGCCACCCACCCCGCCACGACCTCGACCCTCCAGGCTTTCAGTCACCCGTTATCCCTCACCACTGCCACCCACCCCATCAGCCTCCATGCAATCTCTTCCTTTCTTCACAAGCCCTCCTCTCCTGTCCTTATGTCTATCTTTTTCTCCTATCATTCATGTTAACTCCCCTCTTCTTCTCCTCTCTTCCTTGATCGGAGATGCGTTGATACAACTGCCATAAATGCATAAAGGAAATCCATACTAAATTCCTAAACAGAACTCATCATAATACCAAAGAATACATATCTAACCAAGATATTGAACAGTCACAGTGGGAAGAATATCATGCAACAGATTTTCCTCCGAACCTCTTACAACGTTCCCAACAAAAATATTCACACACACACACACACACACACACACACACACACACACACACACGTGCGTAATTACTTATTTGTACTGTGTGGGGAGTTTAGCACTCGTGTGCGTGTGTGTGTGTGTGTGTGTGTGTGTGTGTGTTTGTTATTATATATATGTTCTATATAATGGAGGGAGTTCTACACTAATGGGGCCCATATCATAAATTTTCTCTATCACACCAAATTCAAATCTTTATTTTCTATTCTCTGTTGGCTGAGACGGCACGGGTAAATGAAAAGTCATTTCACTGAAGTTATATGTACATTATATATATTCATTCTATCTATTATACATAATCGCTGTCTCCCGTGTTAGCGAGGTAGCGCAAGGAAACAGACGAAAGAATGGCCCAACCCTCCCACATATACATGTATACACATAAACGCCCACACACGCTCATATACATACCTATACATTTCAACGCATACACACAATACGTACAGAACATCTTAACTTTTTGACAACTTTCATTTCTTCTCCATTCAGAGGGGACACTTTGCACTGGTCAGTCCAACTCTCAGATACAAGGACTTGGCAGTTACGTGGGCGGATCAAGGTGAGGTTTGAAGATGGAGAGGTCGTGAACCAGATCTTTACCTTGCAGCCGACGTTTGTACTTAGACTAACTGTCCAGAAAAGAAAGAGATAATGTTCAAAACACATGGTGAGAACTGTACTACCATATGACAAACTAACAAAAACAAATACGCGTTAAAGAGATAACGGAATCAAATAGACTCATCAGAACATTTCAGTTCAATCAGATCAGGCAAATAACAGGCTAAAAAGAAAATATAAAACACTGAAAAAAAATTTCAAAGCGAGCTTAACATAGTAGTCCGTAAACATTTGTTTTAGAAATCGAGCCTCAACGAGTGAGTGTTTCCTGGCAAATCCTTCGACATGTTCAATCAAGTGAATCACTCTTTCGCTACCATCATGATCTTAAACTTTCAGATCCTTTTCATTCTCTGCACACTTCGTATTCGCCTTCAACAGACGAGACCTGCTCGGTGAGCCCTCACACACACACATAGGCAGTGAGAAAGTATTTCTTGATTCTCGGTTTAAAATCAGTTATGCAGGGATATTAATAAGGCTTTTGACGAGGCCATCTTCCTCCCTTCCGGCTGAACTGAAATTCGTATAATTCTCACCGATTCCACTGAATCTGGTTAAACTATACCATAAATGAAGCCCGTAAGATTTAAGGTCTTGAAATTTTAACTCCTCCAACATACGTTAACACAGAGTCTTAACAGGAATATACAATGGTGTCTTGTAACAGCACAAAGGCTGAATGGATCTCCGTACAGATGGCGGACACATGGAGACATACGCGATGTATACTTGACGTATGTTTTGCGCAGATATTTTGTGTGTGTGTGTATGTATGTATATATATATATATATATATTTATATTTATTTATCTATTATACTTTGTCGCTGTCTCCCGCGTTTGCGAGGTAGCGCAAGGAAACAGACGAAAGAAATGGCCCCCCCCCCCCATACACATGTATATACATACGTCCACACACGCAAATATACATACCTACACAGCTTTCCATGGTTTACCCCAGACGCTTCACATGCCCCGATTCAATCCACTGACAGCACGTCAACCCCGGTATACCACACCGCTCCAATTCACTCTATTCCTTGCCCTCCTTTCACCCTCCTGCATGTTCAGGCCCCGATCACACAAAATCCTTTTCACTCCATCCTTCCACCTCCAATTTGGTCTCCCTCTTCTCCTTGTTCCCTCCACCTCCGACACATATATCTTCTTGGTCAATCTCTCCTCACTCATCCTCTCCATGTGCCCAAACCACTTCAAAACACCCTCTTCTGCTCTCTCAACCACGCTCTTTTTATTTCCACACATCTCTCTTACCCTTACGTTACTCACTCGATCAAACCACCTCACACCACACATTGTCCTCAAACATCTCATTTCCAGCACATCCATCCTCCTGCGCACAACTCTATCCATAGCCCACGCCTCGCAACCATACAACATTGTTGGAACCACTATTCCTTCAAACATACCCATTTTTGCTTTCCGAGATAATGTTCTCGACTTCCACATATTCTTCAAGGCCCCTAGGATTTTCGCCCCCTCCCCCACCCTATGATCCACTTCCGCTTCCATGGTTCCATCCGCTGCCAGATCCACTCCCAGATATCTAAAACACTTCACTTCCTCCAGTTTTTCTCCATTCAAACTCACCTCCCAATTGACTTGACCCTCAACCCTACTGTACCTAATAACCTTGCTCTTATTCACATTTACTCTTAACTTTCTTCTTCCACACACTTTTCCAAACTCAGTCACCAGCTTCTGCAGTTTCTCACATGAATCAGCCACCAGCGCTGTATCATCAGCGAACAACAACTGACTCACTTCCCAAGCTCTCTCATCCCCAACAGACTTCATACTTGCCCCTCTTTTCAAAACTCTTGCATTTACCTCCCTAACAACCCCATCCATAAACAAATTAAACAACCATGGAGACATCACACACCCCTGCCGCAAACCTACATTCACTGAGAACCAATCACTTTCCTCTCTTCCTACACGTACACATGCCTTACATCCTCGATAAAAACTTTTCACTGCTTCTAACAACTTTCCTCCCACACCATATATTCTTAATACCTTCCACAGAGCATCTCTATCAACTCTATCATATGCCTTCTCCAGATCCATAAATGCTACATACAAATCCATTTGCTTTTCTAAGTATTTCTCACATACATTCTTCAAAGCAAACACCTGATCCACACATCCTCTACCACTTCTGAAACCACACTGCTCTTCCCCAATCTGATGCTCTGTACATGCCTTCACCCTCTCAATCAATACCCTCCCATATAATTTACCAGGAATACTCAACAAACTTATACCTCTGTAATTTGAGCACTCACTCTTATCCCCTTTGCCTTTGTACAATGGCACTATGCACGCATTCCGCCAATCCTCAGGCACCTCACCATGAGTCATACATACATTAAATAACCTTACCAACCAGTCAACAATACAGTCACCCACTTTTTTAATAAATTCCACTGCAATACCATCCAAACCTGCTGCCTTGCCGGCTTTCATCTTCCGCAAAGCTTTCACTACCTCTTCTCTGTTTACCAAATCATTTTCCCTAACCCTCTCACTTTGCACACCACCTCGACCAAAACACCCTATATCTGCCACTCTATCATCAAACACATACAACAAACCTTCAAAATACTCACTCCATCTCCTTCTCACATCACCACTACTTGTTTTCACCTCCCCATTTGCGCCCTTCACTGGAGTTCCCATTTGCTCCCTTGTCTTACGCACTTTATTTACCTCCTTCCAGAACATCTTTTTATTCTCCCTAAAATTTAATGATACTCTCTCACCCCAACTCTCATTTGCCCTTTTTTTCACCTCTTGCACCTTTCTCTTGACCTCCTGTCTCTTTCTTTTATACATCTCCCACTCAATTGCATTTTTTCCCTGCAAAAATCGTCCAAATGCCTCTCTCTTCTCTTTCACTAATACTCTTACTTCTTCATCCCACCACTCACTACCCTTTCTAATCAACCCACCTCCCACTCTTCTCATGCCACAAGCATCTTTTGCGCAATCCATCACTGATTCCCTAAATACATCCCATTCCTACCCCACTCCCCTTACTTCCATTGTTCTCACCTTTTTCCATTCTGTACTCAGTCTCTCCTGGTACTTCCTCACACAGGTCTCCTTCCCAAGCTCACTTACTCTCACCACCCTCTTCACCCCAACATTCACTCTTCTTTTCTGAAAACCCATACAAATCTTCACCTTAGCCTCCACAAGATAATGATCAGACATCCCTCCAGTTGCACCTCTCAGCACATTAACATCCAAAAGTCTCTCTTTCGCACGCCTGTCAATTAACACGTAATCCAATAACGCTCTCTGGCCATCTCTCCTACTTACATAAGTATACTTATGTATATCTCGCTTTTTAAACCAGGTATTCCCAATCATCAGTCCTTTTTCAGCACATAAATCTACAAGCTCTTCACCATTTCCATTTACAACACCGAACACCCCATGTATACCAATTATTCCCTCAACTGCCACATTACTCACCTTTGCATTCAAATCACCCATCACTATGACCCGGTCTCGTGCATCAAAACCACTAACACACTCATTCAGCTGCTCCCAAAACACTTGCCTCTCTTGATCTTTCTTCTCATGCCCAGGTGCATATGCACCAATAATCACCCACCTCTCTCCATCAACTTTCAGTTTTACCCATATTAATCGAGAATTTACTTTCTTACACTCTATCACATACTCCCACAACTCCTGTTTCAGGAGTATTGCTACTCCTTCCCTTGCTCTTGTCCTCTCACTAACCCCTAACTTTACTCCCCAGACATTCCCAAACCACTCTTCCCCTTTACCCTTAAGCTTCGTTTCACTCAGAGCCAAAACATCCAGGTTCCTTTCCTCAAACATACTACCTATCTCTCCTTTTTTCACATCTTGGTTACATCCACACACATTTAGGCACCCCACTCTGAGCCTTCGAGGAGGATAAGCACTCCTCGCGTGACTCCTTCTTCTGTTTCCCATTTTAGAAAGTTAATACAAGGAGGGGAGGATTTCTGGCCCCCCGCTCCCGTCCCCTCCAGTCGCCTTCTACGACACGCGAGGAATATATTGACCAAGAGGATATATGTGTCGGAGGTGTTGGGAACGAGGAGAAGAGGGAGACCAAATTGGAGGTGGAAAGATGGAGTGAAAAAGATTTTGTGTGATCGGGGCCTGAACATGCAGGAGGGTGTAAGGAGGGCAAGGAATAGAGTGAATTGGAGCGATGTGGTATACAGGGGTTGACGTGCTGTCAGTGGAGTGAATCAAGGCATGTGAGGCGTCTGGGGTGGACCATGGAAAGCTGTGTAGGTATGTATACACGTGTGTGGACATGTGTATGTACATGTGTATGGGGGGGGGGGGTTGGGCCATTTCTTTCGTCTGTTTCCTTGCGCTACCTCGCAGACGCGGGAGACAGCGACAAAGTATAAAAAAAAAAAAAAAAAAAAAAAAAAAAAAAAAAAATATATATATATATATATATATATATATATATATATATATATATATATATATATACTTCAGCCTTTTTCGGGTACCCAATTTATCAGCTGGCCCCAGGGGGAGATTGAACAGCTGAGCATTTCACGGGTTAACTGGCTCCGCCGGGATTCCAGCCCACGCTGGCTCGACCCCGGGCGACCTGTGCTTGTGTCACGGTCAGCAGAGCCATCATAACCTTGTCTTCGCAAGGTTTTCTGAAACGAGTGTCATGATGGAGTCTCTACCACGTGAATCAATCCCTCACGTATATTCACGTACGAGTTCTTGCCAAATAAACCTCATGGCTTTCTGACACTGATGGCAATGCTAACATAACGGTCCGACAAAATTCAAAGCCATGATACTCAAAAAAACTCACGCCCCCTGTTTTACCACTAGCCTGTTGAATCTAATTAATCTAGGACTGTGAATATTTCGTAACCCTTGCGGCAGCTGGGCCACAGCTGTTTCAGAGTGGGTCAAGCCTCCTGACTTAACGGTACATCAGGAGCGAAACAAGGCAGTAAAAATTACCGATTCCAATGCATCTGAAACGTCTTGCAGGAGGAGACTTGAGTTACTTCGGCTCCCTCACAGTGGTCTACGTCCCTACATATGACACTATGAAAACCTATGATAACGGCGGTGATTTGCTACACACAGTAAACACAACGAAAACTTAATGATGTTCTTCGTATTCCCGGATACATAGTCAGCATTAACTTTAGAAATTTTATATTTCTCAATTATATCGCCAAGAAATAAATGCACTATCGTTGGGAATATTCTTGAGGAGGATGTACGAGTGACCTGTTCACAGCCACTCGCCATTCAGTACTTCATTATGAAAACCTGAGATTATGTCTCGTACTAAGATAATTGGTAAGAAATGGTATGGTATACAGCACTGTTGACTGCAAGGCACCAGTGTCGACGTCTTGGTCTACAGGACCTGCCCTCAGGTCTGCCAAAGAACAAAAGACTGTAGCCTGAGTGCACAAGACTAGTTATCGAAGCTCATCAGGGAGGCTCATTCACTTCGCAACCGGTCAGTTTCTTAAAACTGGTATCCGAATGCTGGAGAAAAATCACAATTTAAGCGATATCATGATTAAATACTCCAACCCAATAATAAAGTACCTTTAAGAGTAGCATGTTTCTTGCTTTTCTCCTTCTCTTCCTCTTTTTCTTCTCCTTCACTTTCTCCTATTCTTCTTCTTTTCTTCATCCTCTGCTTTCCCTTTGCTTCTTCCTCCTTCTCTTCCTCCTCTTATTATCATTTTCTTCTTCTTAAGGGAACGACGTCCATCCACAGACCTAACGGCAAATATGTATCATCCCCGTCCACAGACGTCCATGTATACCTGGAATGTGAAGAGCTACATATCCCCGTCCAGAAATACTGTAAGTCTGTAATATCTGGGATGCGAGTTTCCATTACCCACATAACTCCATTTTCCAGGAACCCGATAATGACACACGATACGTCAGTAATGCATGTTTCGTTATGATGGCTGGATGATACATGATCCCCGTAATAACCCCATCAAGATCTGTTCACTGATCAAGGCAGAAGCTTTTCGATTAGTCCGTGACCCATTTATGCATATCATCTCGTAAAACAAGAGTCAACTTCATTTCCTCAACCATCAGATTCCCTCTGTGATGCTCCCTATGATCATTTCTATTCTCATTCACTTCACAAACCTCATACGTCAAGCTTATCCAAAGGGATGCGTCATCACTGACGCATTACTCCAGATGTGGTCTCTGAAACTGGCGAGAACCGTCCACACATGACGTCATCACCAGTCTCCATTAGTGGACACGACTCTGGCATTTTGCAGGTCAGATCACGAGGCGGAATCCTGATGTGAAATTCGATATTCGGGCAAATACCCACAATTTTATCTTACATGTAAGAATACTTATATGCGAGTACCTACGACGAGATTTTACCATTAGGTAAAACTATCGCGTGCTCACCGTAAGGTAATATCGAGCAAATGGGACCTCTGAATAGTGCAGGCTAGGAGTTGTCCTTGCAAGATATTACGAGGTATCCTTGTGGGATGGTCGAACAAGGCGGTTGAAAACGTTCTTGAGGATGATTCTAATTGAGGTTTCCATAGGAACGTTGGTAAAGACTCTCTGTATCCAAGGATGCAAGGATCCCAGCAGAGTCTGTGATTTGGGTGAATTCATCTGAGGAACGGAACAAAACCTTGCCTGGGAAACACAGGGTTATTTATTACGTTGTTGATCTGTTTGCCCACATTGTATGTACGTGTTGTTTCCTGGGAAACGATAGGACTGAGCAGGTAGGCCTCATTGTAGGATACATCATTTCATAAATGCATTCACAATAGTGAGGTACCGCCAGGAACACACGGACATCGGCCTTATTTTTTCATATCCACTCTCTCACTGTCTTGTAAGTTGTATGATGCACTGAAACCATAGCCTCCCATGCCCATTCAAGACCCATAGAACATTTCCTGATTTCCCTTGACCGCTTCATGTGCCATGGTTCAGCCGACCGACAGCACGTCGCCCGGAGTACCACGACACGTCCATTTCGCTCTATCCAATTCACGCTTCCCACTCTTCGATTCCTCCATCTCGGTCTTTCCCTATCGCTTTCTCCTTCCTGTTATAACTCGTATATTCCTATGGGCATTCTCTCTACGCTCATCCTCTCCGTATGTCCAAACCACTTCAGTACACTCTGGTCAGGTTCTTTAATCATACTACACTCTCTGCAGCATCCCATTTTTATGTCAATTCTAACGCGATCAATCCTCCTGAGACACCTTACTGTCTTCAGATATTTCACGTCCAACGCTTCCATTCGTTTCCGTTACTTTCCATTCATTTACCAAAGTCTTACATCCATATAACACTTACGGGAAGTGGTGACGAGACAGCGGCATCTGATGCATAGCCGTGGTCACTATAAAGTTATCAGTCAACAGCTCCGGGTTTAGCTATTCGTCTTGATACCGACCATCCTCTCCTCTACTATTCAGTGTATACGTTCTACACTTCCTGCTAAAATTTACCAAAGGATGGTAACCATAAATCCAGTAACACAAATATAAATGTAAGAACATATGATACTATCCGGCATCATGACTCGATATTGTGGAGGAGAAGGCGGGTGGGCGGCCTGTGGGGAGCAAAGACCTCTCAGACATCCATACTAATCCTCTTCTCTATTGCGTACATTTGCTCTCGGTATCCTCCTCCTACATACATCTCCGAAACCTTTGATTCACTGATCCAGGCGGGTAATGCTCTGGCTCAGGCAGGAGAACAGCATCAATAACTAGAGTTGCGTCCACTTTGATGTATATGGTTCTGCTGTAACCCACTATTACCCCATTTCATGTATCCTCAGCCAGAAACATATCGAACAATCAGGGTCGTAATATGTCATCCACACAATACTGAGCAATCAGGGTATAATTCGTCTTCCACAATATATCAAACAATCAGGATGGTAATACGTCTTCCACAAAATACCGAATATTCAGGGTTGTAATACGTTTCCCACAAAGTACTATAAGTGTATACCATGAAATACAACAAGCACTCTTCGCTAAAATATGGCACTCCCGTCCGCAAGCACACGCATATCCACACTATTCATGGATCTTACAATAAGCAAAAGCACATACAGGCAAAAGACAGCATGTATATCCCCCTGAGTTACAACACATTATCACCACATTATGGCATATGAATCCTCCTGCTAACGACACTTGTGTATTCTACAATATATATTCCCTTGAATAAATATGTATAGCAACTTAATATGCAATACATCACATGTATACTGACCTAATTCACACTTCAGACGTCAGTACGCGTCACGTATCATCAAGTGAACACCACATGTATATAATTATGTAAATATTCATCTTGAAGAATCAAATGGACGAATAAAAAAAATCGCAAAGCAAGTGATGCACATCCCATAAAAAGAGTACATGTACACATCCCTCAGGTTGCTTGACACATATCCAAATAGCAGGATCAACACACCACATAAAACACAACACATACAGTCACCAAAACACAAAAAGTCAACATTCAACCCCAGAGATACTGATGTGTATACTGAAGAACACAGAACAAATACAGTTTCCCTAATTTACATTACATTCATTATCAAGAGCTCAACGTCAAGAAAGTGTGTACATTCCTATTGTTCGTTGTTTTCCACGTTAGAGAGGTAGTGCCAGAAACAGACGATGAGAGGTACTCGCTCATGTACATTCTCTAGCTGTCATGTTAAATGCATCGAAACCACAGTTCCCTAAAACGACCTGGCCCCACAGACCTTTCGAGGTTTACCTTGGCTGCTTCATATCCCCTGGTCTAGTCTACTGACAGCACGTCAACCCGTGCACGCCTTACATCGTCTTAGATTTCAGACCCCGAGCACTCAATATATATCCTGGTGAGGACAGATCATATACTGTGGGAACAGCGCGCATCTCTTAATACATGTGAACCTCCGACCCGGCTTGCCATTTACTTGTAATAAGATTATGTAACACAATTACTTGAGGGAAATCCAATAAAATATAGCACACTGTTCCAACTAATGTAACCCTCCCCCGCATCTCTCTCTCTCTCTCTCTCTCTCTCTCTCTCTCTATGCGTTAGCCCTACCGTCATGTCTGAAACTTAAAGGTATATTCTCTCCCTATTATATATATGTTTACATAAGTACACACACACACACACACACATACTACAAAAAATTATACATATATATATATATATATATATATATATATATATATATATATATATATATATATATATATATATTTTTTTTTTTTTTTTTTTTTTTTTTTTTTTTATACTTTGTCGCTGTCTCCCGCGTTTGCGAGGTAGCGCAAGGAAACAGACGAAAGAAATGGCCCAACCCTCCCCATACACATGTACATACACACGTCCACACACGCAAATATACATACCTACACAGCTTTCCATGGTTTACCCCGGACGCTTCACATGCCTTGATTCAATCCACTGACAGCACGTCAACCCCTGTATACCACATCGCTCCAATTCACTCTATTCCTTGCCCTCCTTTCACCCTCCTGCATGTTCAGGCCCCGATCACACAAAATCCTCTTCACTCTATCTTTCCACCTCCAATTTGGTCTCCCTCTTCTCCTCGTTCCCTCCACCTCCGACACATATATCCTCTTGGTCAATCTTTCCTCACTCATTCTCTCCATGTGCCCAAACCATTTCAAAACACCCTCTTCTGCTCTCTCAACCACGCTCTTTTTATTTCCACACATCTCTCTCACCCTTACGTTACTTACTCGATCAAACCACCTCACACCACACATTGTCCTCAAACATCTCATTTCCAGCACATCCATCCTCCTGCGCACAACTCTATCCATAGCCCACGCCTCGCAACCATACAACATTGTTGGAACTACTATTCCTTCAAACATACCCATTTTTGCTTTCCGGGATAATGTTCTCGACTTCCACACATTTTTCAAGGCTCCCAAAATTTTCGCCCCCTCCCCCACCCTATGATCCACTTCCGCTTCCATGGTTCCATCCGCTGACAGATCCACTCCCAGATATCTAAAACACTTCACTTCCTCCAGTTTTTCTCCATTCAAACTCACCTCCCAATTGACTTGACCCTCAACCCTACTGTACCTAATAACCTTGCTCTTATTCACATTTACTCTTAACTTTCTTCTTCCACACACTTTACCAAACTCCGTCACCAGCTTCTGCAGTTTCTCACATGAATCCGCCACCAGCGCTGTATCATCAGCGAACAACAACTGACTCACTTCCCAAGCTCTCTCATCCCCAACAGACTTCATACTTGCCCCTCTTTCCAAGACTCTTGCATTTACCTCCCTAACAACCCCATCCATAAACAAATTAAACAACCATGGAGACATCACACACCCCTGCCGCAAACCTACATTCACTGAGAACCAATCACTTTCCTCTCTTCCTACACGTACACATGCCTTACATCCTCGATAAAAACTTTTCACTGCTTCTAACAACTTGCCTCCCACACCATATATTCTTAATACCTTCCACAGAGCATCTCTATCAACTCTATCATATGCCTTCTCCAGATCCATAAATGCTACATACAAATCCATTTGCTTTTCTAAGTATTTCTCACATACATTCTTCAAAGCAAACACCTGATCCACACATCCTCTCCCACTTCTGAAACCACACTGCTCTTCCCCAATCTGATGCTCTGTACATGCCTTCACCCTCTCAATCAATACCCTCCCATATAATTTACCAGGAATACTCAACAAACTTATACCTCTGTAATTTGAGCACTCACTCTTATCCCCTTTGCCTTTGTATAATGGCACTATGCACGCATTCCGCCAATCCTCAGGCATCTCACCATGAGTCAAACATACATTAAATAACCTTACCAACCAGTCAACAATACAGTCACCCCCTTTTTTAATAAATTCCACTGCAATACCATCCAAACCTGCTGCCTTGCCGGCTTTCATCTTCCGCAAAGCTTTTACTACCTCTTCTCTGTTTACCAAATCATTTTCCCTAACCCTCTCACTTTGCACACCACCTCGACCCAAACACCCTATATCTGCCACTCTGTCATCAGACACATTCAACAGACCTTCAAAATACTCATTCCATCTCCTTCTCACATCACCACTACTTGTTATCACCTCCCCATTTACGCCCTTCACTGAAGTTCCCATTTGCTCCCTTGTCTTACGCACCCTATTTACCTCCTTCCAGAACATCTTTTTATTCTCCCTAAAATTTACTGATAGTCTCTCACCCCAACTCTCATTTGCCCTCTTTTTCACCTCTTGCACCTTTCTCTTGACCTCCTGTCTCTTTCTTTTATACTTCTCCCACTCAATTGCATTTTTTCCCTGCAAAAATCGTCCAAATGCCTCTCTCTTCTCTTTCACTAATACTCTTACTTCTTCATCCCACCACTCACTACCCTTTCTAAACAGCCCACCTCCCACTCTTCTCATGCCACAAGCATCTTTTGCGCAATCCATCACTGATTCCCTAAATACATCCCATTCCTCCCCCACTCCCCTTACTTCCATTGTTCTCACCTTTTTCCATTCTGTACACAGTCTCTCCTGATACTTCTTCACACAGGTCTCCTTCCCAAGCTCACTTACTCTCACCACCTTCTTCACCCCAACATTCACTCTTCTTTTCTGAAAACCCATACTAATCTTCACCTTAGCCTCCACAAGATAATGATCAGACATCCCTCCAGTTGCACCTCTCAGCACATTGACATCCAAAAGTCTCTCTTTCGCACGCCTGTCAATTAACACGTAATCCAATAACGCTCTCTGGCCATCTCTCCTACTTACATAAGTATACTTATGTATATCTCGCTTTTTAAACCAGGTATTCCCAATCATCAGTCCTTTTTCAGCACATAAATCTACAAGCTCTTCACCATTTCCATTTACAACACTGAACACCCCATGCATACCAATTATTCCCTCAACTGCCACATTACTCACCTTTGCATTCAAATCACCCATCACTATAACCCGGTCTCGTGCATCAAAACCGCTAACACACTCATTTAGCTGCTCCCAAAACACTTGCCTCTCATGATCTTTCTTCTCATGCCCAGGTGCATATGCACCAATAATCACCCACCTCTCTCCATCAACTTTCAATTTTACCCATATTAATCGAGAATTTACTTTCTTACATTCTATCACATACTCCCACAACTCCTGTTTTAGGAGTATTGCTACTCCTTCCCTTGCTCTTGTCCTCTCACTAACCCCTGACTTCACTCCCCAGACATTTCCAAACCACTCTTCCCCTTTACCCTTGAGCTTCGTTTCACTCAGAGCCAAAACATCCAGGTTCCTTTCCTCAAACATACTACCTATCTCTCCTTTTTTCACATCTTGGTTACATCCACACACATTTAGGCACCCCACTCTGAGCCTACGAGGAGGATGAGCACTCCCCGCGTGACTCCTTCTTCTGTTTCCCATTTTAGAAAGTTTATACAAGGAGGGGAGGATTTCCGGCCCCCCGCTCCCGTCCCCTCTAGTCGCTTTCTACGACACGCGAGGAATACGTGGGAAGTATTCTTTCACCCCTATCCCCAGGGATAATATACATATATATACACACACACACACACACACACACACACACACACACATACATATATATACATATGAAAAATGTAAGAAACAATTTAGAAAACAAACTTTTAGCTTGAAATGAATGAAAAAATTGAACGTCACATAATGGTTCAACCTCTGGCTATGGAAAAGGAAATGTACAATTTATTCACACAAACGTCAATAGCAGTTCTCATCAATTTCACCACTGAATCAATAAGCTTCAATGTCTAAGCTACATTTTTCTCCAACTTCACTATTTTCTTGTCAAAACACCATGCATGAAAACTATCACTCCATATATATATATATATATATATATATATATATATATATATATATATATATATATATTTTTCATACTATTCGCCATTTCCCACGTTAGCGATGTAGCGTTAAGAACAGAGGACTGGGCCTTATAGGGAATATCCTCACCTGGCCCCCTTCTCTGTTCATTCTTTTTGGGTAAAAAAAAAGGAAAAAAAACGAGAGGGGAGGATTTCCAGCCCCCCGCTCCCTTCTCTTTTAGTCGCCTTCTATGACACGCAGGGAATACGTGGGAAGTATTCTTTCTCCCCTATCCCTATATATATATGTGTGTATATATATATATATATATCCCTGGGGATAGGGGATTAAGAATACTTCCCACGTATTCCCTGCGTGTCGTAGAAGGCGACTAAAAGGGGAGGGAGCGGGGGGCTGGAAATCCTCCCCTCTCGTCTTTTTTTTTTTTTTTTTTTTTTTTTTTTTTTTTAATTTTCCAAAAGAAGGAACAGAGGGGGCCAGTTGAGGATATTCCAAAAAAGGCCCAGTCCTCTGTTCTTAGCGCTACCTCGCTAACGCGGGAAATGGCGAATAGTTTAAAAGAAAGAAAGATATATATATATATATATATATATATATATATATATATATATATATATATATATATATATATTTTGAAGGTTTGTTGAATGTGTTTCATGATAGAGTGGCAGATATAGGGTGTTTTGGTCGAGGTGGTGTGCAAAGTGAGAGGGTTAGGGAAAATGATTTGGTAAACAGAGAAGAGGTAGTAAAAGCTTTGCGGAAGATGAAAGCCGGCAAGGCAGCAGGTTTGGATGGTATTGCAGTGGAATTTATTAAAAAAGGGGGTGACTGTATTGTTGACTGGTTGGTAAGGTTATTTAATGTATGTATGACTCATGGTGAGGTGCCTGAGGATTGGCGGAATGAGTGCATAGTGCCATTGTACAAAGGCAAAGGGGATAAGAGTGAGTGCTCAAATTAAAGACGTATAAGTTTGTTGAGTATTCCTGGTAAATTATATGGGAGGATATTGATTGAGAGGGTGAAGGCATGTACAGAGCATCAGATTGGGGAAGAGCAGTGTGGTTTCAGAAGTGGTAGAGGATGTGTGGATCAGGTGTTTGCTTTGAAGAATGTATGTGAGAAATACTTAGAAAAGCAAATGGATTTGTATGTAGCATTTATGGATCTGGAGAAGGCATATGATAGAGTTGATGGAGATGCTCTGTGGAAGGTATTAAGAATATATGGTGTGGGAGGCAAGTTGTTAGAAGCAGTGAAAAGTTTTTATCGAGGATATAAGGCATGTGTACCTGTAGGAAGAGAGGAAAGTGATTGGTTCTCAGTGAATGTAGGTTTGCGGCAGGGGTGTGTGATGTCTCCATGGTTGTTTAATTTGTTTATGGATGGGGTTGTTAGGGAGGTGAATGCAAGAGTTTTGGAAAGAGGGGCAAGTATGAAGTCTGTTGGGGATGAGAGAGCTTGGGAAGTGAGTCAGTTGTTGTTCGCTGATGATACAGCGCTGGTGGCTGATTCATGTGAGAAACTGCAGAAGCTGGTGACTGAGTTTGGTAAAGTGTGTGAAAGAAGAAAGTTAAGAGTAAATGTGAATAAGAGCAAGGTTATTAGGTACAGTAG